>NW_028294743.1:0-98693 GCF_964341445.2 Mesoplodon mirus
TCTGAGCCCCATCAAGGGATACACGGCTCTGGGACCATGCCTCACTACGCAGGTGAAAGGGCCGGGAACTAATCTGTTCTCTAAGGCTAGCGTTCCACAGCTTTGCAACAGCCCCAGGAGCACGGTTCTTGGGCAGGCTTTCTTTCCATGCGGGTCTGCCACGTTGAGGACACCTAAGCGGCCCTGAAAGAAACCACCGGGGCTCCAATCCACTTTGGGGACTCGTGCTCGACGTCTCTCTAAGTGAGGCAGAAAGTAGGCTTTAGGTCCAGCCCGAAGTAAAGTAGAGATTTACCCTGAGCCTTGCTAGGCACTTGGAACATGCAAAGTCACCTAGGCCTCCTGAGGGCATTTAGAGGATTACGCCATTCAGCACATGCAGAACTCACTGCATCCCAAAGTTTCATCGCAGAAGGCCGAATTGTGCTGCAAGGGCCTCCTTTGGCTTGTCAGCGAAGAGAGGTCTATGTGCTGGGTGATCCGGTGTGTAATTGAGAAGAAGCCTGGCGAAAGGCAGGATTTCCCCCCGTTTGAAAGGTAGATAGTGGCGGCCTCAAGATGACTGAAAGTGCTCTTACCCGTCTTCTAGTCAGTGCTAGGAATGCCTCAGGGAAGAAAGTGAGTTTTCTCCTACGAATCCAGGTGGTGGCCAGTGCCTTGCTAGGAGCTCATCCCACGGCTTGCCCGAGCTAAAGTGCGAAGTAAACGTGACCCCGGGCCTCAAGGTAAGCACGAGTGTTTCCTATCAGCACACTTTGCTGTGCAGCCATCTCCATGAACCCTGACTCGATAGAGTGCTTTAACTCCTCTACGGCTCTCCGGAGGCCTCAGAGAGTCGCGTATGAATTCCCTTCTGAGGGAGAGCGTGTGTGCCGCGAGTCCCCTGTTTGTTTTCCGAGCAACACAGCGCAGAACAGGCTGTGGGGGGTCAACCCTTTCTATGCAGAGGGAAGGGCAATGAACTGATCCTCGCTTGCAGAGCCTGATTTCTACCGCTGTAAAGCAGCCCCAGGACAACGTTTTTGCCAGTATTACATTCAACGTGGCTCTCCCTCGGAGGAGGCCCTCTGAACAGCCCTGAAAGAATCCCTGAGCCTTCAGAGCCCCCTGGCGACTCTTACCTGTCATCTCTCTATTGTGACGCAAGGTACACTGTAGGTCCAGCCTGACAGAAAGAGCAGAAAAACCGGTCAACTTGGGAGACATTTGGACGATCCAAAGTCACCTAGGCCTGACTAAGTCATTAAGCGGGTAATGCTAGGCACGGCATGCAAAAGAGCCCGCCTGCAACGAAGTGTGATCATAGAAAGGCCCCGTGTGGCCGAAAGTCTCCAGTAGTCAGTCAGAGGGTGCCGGTAAATGCGCTGTGGGGTCACGTGGGAAACTGGAGCATGTGGGAGAAGCCCGACTCTCCCCCTTTGGAAAGCAACTTCGGGGCAGCTTCCAAGCTGCCTGCACGCCACGCCCCCAGGACACTGTTCACTCCACAGATGCCTCTGAGGAGCAGTGAGCTTCTGCAAAAGAAACCGGGCGCTTGCGGTTCCTCCCTGGGAGCTCAGCCCAGAGCATACTGTAGCTAAAGTGCCAACTAAAGGTGACCTCGATCCACGAGGTAAGGTGCACATTTTCCCATTCCCAGAGGCAGGGGTGCACCAGTTTCTAGGAAGTCTCAGTCAGTGGACGGCTTTAGCTTTAGTATGCCTCAGAGTGCTCAAGCCTCTGACGGGGGCACTTCTTTCCGAGGAAGTGCACCGTGGACCCAAAGCCTTCTGAGCCCCATCAAGGGATACACGGCTCTGGGACCATGCCTCACTACGCAGGTGAAAGGGCCGGGAACTAATCTGTTCTCTAAGGCTAGCGTTCCACAGCTTTGCAACAGCCCCAGGAGCACGGTTCTTGGGCAGGCTTTCTTTCCATGCGGGTCTGCCACGTTGAGGACACCTAAGCGGCCCTGAAAGAAACCACCGGGGCTCCAATCCACTTTGGGGACTCGTGCTCGACGTCTCTCTAAGTGAGGCAGAAAGTAGGCTTTAGGTCCAGCCCGAAGTAAAGTAGAGATTTACCCTGAGCCTTGCTAGGCACTTGGAACATGCAAAGTCACCTAGGCCTCCTGAGGGCATTTAGAGGATTACGCCATTCAGCACATGCAGAACTCACTGCATCCCAAAGTTTCATCGCAGAAGGCCGAATTGTGCTGCAAGGGCCTCCTTTGGCTTGTCAGCGAAGAGAGGTCTATGTGCTGGGTGATCCGGTGTGTAATTGAGAAGAAGCCTGGCGAAAGGCAGGATTTCCCCCCGTTTGAAAGGTAGATAGTGGCGGCCTCAAGATGACTGAAAGTGCTCTTACCCGTCTTCTAGTCAGTGCTAGGAATGCCTCAGGGAAGAAAGTGAGTTTTCTCCTACGAATCCAGGTGGTGGCCAGTGCCTTGCTAGGAGCTCATCCCACGGCTTGCCCGAGCTAAAGTGCGAAGTAAACGTGACCCCGGGCCTCAAGGTAAGCACGAGTGTTTCCTATCAGCACACTTTGCTGTGCAGCCATCTCCATGAACCCTGACTCGATAGAGTGCTTTAACTCCTCTACGGCTCTCCGGAGGCCTCAGAGAGTCGCGTATGAATTCCCTTCTGAGGGAGAGCGTGTGTGCCGCGAGTCCCCTGTTTGTTTTCCGAGCAACACAGCGCAGAACAGGCTGTGGGGGGTCAACCCTTTCTATGCAGAGGGAAGGGCAATGAACTGATCCTCGCTTGCAGAGCCTGATTTCTACCGCTGTAAAGCAGCCCCAGGACAACGTTTTTGCCAGTATTACATTCAACGTGGCTCTCCCTCGGAGGAGGCCCTCTGAACAGCCCTGAAAGAATCCCTGAGCCTTCAGAGCCCCCTGGCGACTCTTACCTGTCATCTCTCTATTGTGACGCAAGGTACACTGTAGGTCCAGCCTGACAGAAAGAGCAGAAAAACCGGTCAACTTGGGAGACATTTGGACGATCCAAAGTCACCTAGGCCTGACTAAGTCATTAAGCGGGTAATGCTAGGCACGGCATGCAAAAGAGCCCGCCTGCAACGAAGTGTGATCATAGAAAGGCCCCGTGTGGCCGAAAGTCTCCAGTAGTCAGTCAGAGGGTGCCGGTAAATGCGCTGTGGGGTCACGTGGGAAACTGGAGCATGTGGGAGAAGCCCGACTCTCCCCCTTTGGAAAGCAACTTCGGGGCAGCTTCCAAGCTGCCTGCACGCCACGCCCCCAGGACACTGTTCACTCCACAGATGCCTCTGAGGAGCAGTGAGCTTCTGCAAAAGAAACCGGGCGCTTGCGGTTCCTCCCTGGGAGCTCAGCCCAGAGCATACTGTAGCTAAAGTGCCAACTAAAGGTGACCTCGATCCACGAGGTAAGGTGCACATTTTCCCATTCCCAGAGGCAGGGGTGCACCAGTTTCTAGGAAGTCTCAGTCAGTGGACGGCTTTAGCTTTAGTATGCCTCAGAGTGCTCAAGCCTCTGACGGGGGCACTTCTTTCCGAGGAAGTGCACCGTGGACCCAAAGCCTTCTGAGCCCCATCAAGGGATACACGGCTCTGGGACCATGCCTCACTACGCAGGTGAAAGGGCCGGGAACTAATCTGTTCTCTAAGGCTAGCGTTCCACAGCTTTGCAACAGCCCCAGGAGCACGGTTCTTGGGCAGGCTTTCTTTCCATGCGGGTCTGCCACGTTGAGGACACCTAAGCGGCCCTGAAAGAAACCACCGGGGCTCCAATCCACTTTGGGGACTCGTGCTCGACGTCTCTCTAAGTGAGGCAGAAAGTAGGCTTTAGGTCCAGCCCGAAGTAAAGTAGAGATTTACCCTGAGCCTTGCTAGGCACTTGGAACATGCAAAGTCACCTAGGCCTCCTGAGGGCATTTAGAGGATTACGCCATTCAGCACATGCAGAACTCACTGCATCCCAAAGTTTCATCGCAGAAGGCCGAATTGTGCTGCAAGGGCCTCCTTTGGCTTGTCAGCGAAGAGAGGTCTATGTGCTGGGTGATCCGGTGTGTAATTGAGAAGAAGCCTGGCGAAAGGCAGGATTTCCCCCCATTTGAAAGGTAGATAGTGGCGGCCTCAAGATGACTGAAAGTGCTCTTACCCGTCTTCTAGTCAGTGCTAGGAATGCCTCAGGGAAGAAAGTGAGTTTTCTCCTACGAATCCAGGTGGTGGCCAGTGCCTTGCTAGGAGCTCATCCCACGGCTTGCCCGAGCTAAAGTGCGAAGTAAACGTGACCCCGGGCCTCAAGGTAAGCACGAGTGTTTCCTATCAGCACACTTTGCTGTGCAGCCATCTCCATGAACCCTGACTCGATAGAGTGCTTTAACTCCTCTACGGCTCTCCGGAGGCCTCAGAGAGTCGCGTATGAATTCCCTTCTGAGGGAGAGCGTGTGTGCCGCGAGTCCCCTGTTTGTTTTCCGAGCAACACAGCGCAGAACAGGCTGTGGGGGGTCAACCCTTTCTATGCAGAGGGAAGGGCAATGAACTGATCCTCGCTTGCAGAGCCTGATTTCTACCGCTGTAAAGCAGCCCCAGGACAACGTTTTTGCCAGTATTACATTCAACGTGGCTCTCCCTCGGAGGAGGCCCTCTGAACAGCCCTGAAAGAATCCCTGAGCCTTCAGAGCCCCCTGGCGACTCTTACCTGTCATCTCTCTATTGTGACGCAAGGTACACTGTAGGTCCAGCCTGACAGAAAGAGCAGAAAAACCGGTCAACTTGGGAGACATTTGGACGATCCAAAGTCACCTAGGCCTGACTAAGTCATTAAGCGGGTAATGCTAGGCACGGCATGCAAAAGAGCCCGCCTGCAACGAAGTGTGATCATAGAAAGGCCCCGTGTGGCCGAAAGTCTCCAGTAGTCAGTCAGAGGGTGCCGGTAAATGCGCTGTGGGGTCACGTGGGAAACTGGAGCATGTGGGAGAAGCCCGACTCTCCCCCTTTGGAAAGCAACTTCGGGGCAGCTTCCAAGCTGCCTGCACGCCACGCCCCCAGGACACTGTTCACTCCACAGATGCCTCTGAGGAGCAGTGAGCTTCTGCAAAAGAAACCGGGCGCTTGCGGTTCCTCCCTGGGAGCTCAGCCCAGAGCATACTGTAGCTAAAGTGCCAACTAAAGGTGACCTCGATCCACGAGGTAAGGTGCACATTTTCCCATTCCCAGAGGCAGGGGTGCACCAGTTTCTAGGAAGTCTCAGTCAGTGGACGGCTTTAGCTTTAGTATGCCTCAGAGTGCTCAAGCCTCTGACGGGGGCACTTCTTTCCGAGGAAGTGCACCGTGGACCCAAAGCCTTCTGAGCCCCATCAAGGGATACACGGCTCTGGGACCATGCCTCACTACGCAGGTGAAAGGGCCGGGAACTAATCTGTTCTCTAAGGCTAGCGTTCCACAGCTTTGCAACAGCCCCAGGAGCACGGTTCTTGGGCAGGCTTTCTTTCCATGCGGGTCTGCCACGTTGAGGACACCTAAGCGGCCCTGAAAGAAACCACCGGGGCTCCAATCCACTTTGGGGACTCGTGCTCGACGTCTCTCTAAGTGAGGCAGAAAGTAGGCTTTAGGTCCAGCCCGAAGTAAAGTAGAGATTTACCCTGAGCCTTGCTAGGCACTTGGAACATGCAAAGTCACCTAGGCCTCCTGAGGGCATTTAGAGGATTACGCCATTCAGCACATGCAGAACTCACTGCATCCCAAAGTTTCATCGCAGAAGGCCGAATTGTGCTGCAAGGGCCTCCTTTGGCTTGTCAGCGAAGAGAGGTCTATGTGCTGGGTGATCCGGTGTGTAATTGAGAAGAAGCCTGGCGAAAGGCAGGATTTCCCCCCATTTGAAAGGTAGATAGTGGCGGCCTCAAGATGACTGAAAGTGCTCTTACCCGTCTTCTAGTCAGTGCTAGGAATGCCTCAGGGAAGAAAGTGAGTTTTCTCCTACGAATCCAGGTGGTGGCCAGTGCCTTGCTAGGAGCTCATCCCACGGCTTGCCCGAGCTAAAGTGCGAAGTAAACGTGACCCCGGGCCTCAAGGTAAGCACGAGTGTTTCCTATCAGCACACTTTGCTGTGCAGCCATCTCCATGAACCCTGACTCGATAGAGTGCTTTAACTCCTCTACGGCTCTCCGGAGGCCTCAGAGAGTCGCGTATGAATTCCCTTCTGAGGGAGAGCGTGTGTGCCGCGAGTCCCCTGTTTGTTTTCCGAGCAACACAGCGCAGAACAGGCTGTGGGGGGTCAACCCTTTCTATGCAGAGGGAAGGGCAATGAACTGATCCTCGCTTGCAGAGCCTGATTTCTACCGCTGTAAAGCAGCCCCAGGACAACGTTTTTGCCAGTATTACATTCAACGTGGCTCTCCCTCGGAGGAGGCCCTCTGAACAGCCCTGAAAGAATCCCTGAGCCTTCAGAGCCCCCTGGCGACTCTTACCTGTCATCTCTCTATTGTGACGCAAGGTACACTGTAGGTCCAGCCTGACAGAAAGAGCAGAAAAACCGGTCAACTTGGGAGACATTTGGACGATCCAAAGTCACCTAGGCCTGACTAAGTCATTAAGCGGGTAATGCTAGGCACGGCATGCAAAAGAGCCCGCCTGCAACGAAGTGTGATCATAGAAAGGCCCCGTGTGGCCGAAAGTCTCCAGTAGTCAGTCAGAGGGTGCCGGTAAATGCGCTGTGGGGTCACGTGGGAAACTGGAGCATGTGGGAGAAGCCCGACTCTCCCCCTTTGGAAAGCAACTTCGGGGCAGCTTCCAAGCTGCCTGCACGCCACGCCCCCAGGACACTGTTCACTCCACAGATGCCTCTGAGGAGCAGTGAGCTTCTGCAAAAGAAACCGGGCGCTTGCGGTTCCTCCCTGGGAGCTCAGCCCAGAGCATACTGTAGCTAAAGTGCCAACTAAAGGTGACCTCGATCCACGAGGTAAGGTGCACATTTTCCCATTCCCAGAGGCAGGGGTGCACCAGTTTCTAGGAAGTCTCAGTCAGTGGACGGCTTTAGCTTTAGTATGCCTCAGAGTGCTCAAGCCTCTGACGGGGGCACTTCTTTCCGAGGAAGTGCACCGTGGACCCAAAGCCTTCTGAGCCCCATCAAGGGATACACGGCTCTGGGACCATGCCTCACTACGCAGGTGAAAGGGCCGGGAACTAATCTGTTCTCTAAGGCTAGCGTTCCACAGCTTTGCAACAGCCCCAGGAGCACGGTTCTTGGGCAGGCTTTCTTTCCATGCGGGTCTGCCACGTTGAGGACACCTAAGCGGCCCTGAAAGAAACCACCGGGGCTCCAATCCACTTTGGGGACTCGTGCTCGACGTCTCTCTAAGTGAGGCAGAAAGTAGGCTTTAGGTCCAGCCCGAAGTAAAGTAGAGATTTACCCTGAGCCTTGCTAGGCACTTGGAACATGCAAAGTCACCTAGGCCTCCTGAGGGCATTTAGAGGATTACGCCATTCAGCACATGCAGAACTCACTGCATCCCAAAGTTTCATCGCAGAAGGCCGAATTGTGCTGCAAGGGCCTCCTTTGGCTTGTCAGCGAAGAGAGGTCTATGTGCTGGGTGATCCGGTGTGTAATTGAGAAGAAGCCTGGCGAAAGGCAGGATTTCCCCCCATTTGAAAGGTAGATAGTGGCGGCCTCAAGATGACTGAAAGTGCTCTTACCCGTCTTCTAGTCAGTGCTAGGAATGCCTCAGGGAAGAAAGTGAGTTTTCTCCTACGAATCCAGGTGGTGGCCAGTGCCTTGCTAGGAGCTCATCCCACGGCTTGCCCGAGCTAAAGTGCGAAGTAAACGTGACCCCGGGCCTCAAGGTAAGCACGAGTGTTTCCTATCAGCACACTTTGCTGTGCAGCCATCTCCATGAACCCTGACTCGATAGAGTGCTTTAACTCCTCTACGGCTCTCCGGAGGCCTCAGAGAGTCGCGTATGAATTCCCTTCTGAGGGAGAGCGTGTGTGCCGCGAGTCCCCTGTTTGTTTTCCGAGCAACACAGCGCAGAACAGGCTGTGGGGGGTCAACCCTTTCTATGCAGAGGGAAGGGCAATGAACTGATCCTCGCTTGCAGAGCCTGATTTCTACCGCTGTAAAGCAGCCCCAGGACAACGTTTTTGCCAGTATTACATTCAACGTGGCTCTCCCTCGGAGGAGGCCCTCTGAACAGCCCTGAAAGAATCCCTGAGCCTTCAGAGCCCCCTGGCGACTCTTACCTGTCATCTCTCTATTGTGACGCAAGGTACACTGTAGGTCCAGCCTGACAGAAAGAGCAGAAAAACCGGTCAACTTGGGAGACATTTGGACGATCCAAAGTCACCTAGGCCTGACTAAGTCATTAAGCGGGTAATGCTAGGCACGGCATGCAAAAGAGCCCGCCTGCAACGAAGTGTGATCATAGAAAGGCCCCGTGTGGCCGAAAGTCTCCAGTAGTCAGTCAGAGGGTGCCGGTAAATGCGCTGTGGGGTCACGTGGGAAACTGGAGCATGTGGGAGAAGCCCGACTCTCCCCCTTTGGAAAGCAACTTCGGGGCAGCTTCCAAGCTGCCTGCACGCCACGCCCCCAGGACACTGTTCACTCCACAGATGCCTCTGAGGAGCAGTGAGCTTCTGCAAAAGAAACCGGGCGCTTGCGGTTCCTCCCTGGGAGCTCAGCCCAGAGCATACTGTAGCTAAAGTGCCAACTAAAGGTGACCTCGATCCACGAGGTAAGGTGCACATTTTCCCATTCCCAGAGGCAGGGGTGCACCAGTTTCTAGGAAGTCTCAGTCAGTGGACGGCTTTAGCTTTAGTATGCCTCAGAGTGCTCAAGCCTCTGACGGGGGCACTTCTTTCCGAGGAAGTGCACCGTGGACCCAAAGCCTTCTGAGCCCCATCAAGGGATACACGGCTCTGGGACCATGCCTCACTACGCAGGTGAAAGGGCCGGGAACTAATCTGTTCTCTAAGGCTAGCGTTCCACAGCTTTGCAACAGCCCCAGGAGCACGGTTCTTGGGCAGGCTTTCTTTCCATGCGGGTCTGCCACGTTGAGGACACCTAAGCGGCCCTGAAAGAAACCACCGGGGCTCCAATCCACTTTGGGGACTCGTGCTCGACGTCTCTCTAAGTGAGGCAGAAAGTAGGCTTTAGGTCCAGCCCGAAGTAAAGTAGAGATTTACCCTGAGCCTTGCTAGGCACTTGGAACATGCAAAGTCACCTAGGCCTCCTGAGGGCATTTAGAGGATTACGCCATTCAGCACATGCAGAACTCACTGCATCCCAAAGTTTCATCGCAGAAGGCCGAATTGTGCTGCAAGGGCCTCCTTTGGCTTGTCAGCGAAGAGAGGTCTATGTGCTGGGTGATCCGGTGTGTAATTGAGAAGAAGCCTGGCGAAAGGCAGGATTTCCCCCCATTTGAAAGGTAGATAGTGGCGGCCTCAAGATGACTGAAAGTGCTCTTACCCGTCTTCTAGTCAGTGCTAGGAATGCCTCAGGGAAGAAAGTGAGTTTTCTCCTACGAATCCAGGTGGTGGCCAGTGCCTTGCTAGGAGCTCATCCCACGGCTTGCCCGAGCTAAAGTGCGAAGTAAACGTGACCCCGGGCCTCAAGGTAAGCACGAGTGTTTCCTATCAGCACACTTTGCTGTGCAGCCATCTCCATGAACCCTGACTCGATAGAGTGCTTTAACTCCTCTACGGCTCTCCGGAGGCCTCAGAGAGTCGCGTATGAATTCCCTTCTGAGGGAGAGCGTGTGTGCCGCGAGTCCCCTGTTTGTTTTCCGAGCAACACAGCGCAGAACAGGCTGTGGGGGGTCAACCCTTTCTATGCAGAGGGAAGGGCAATGAACTGATCCTCGCTTGCAGAGCCTGATTTCTACCGCTGTAAAGCAGCCCCAGGACAACGTTTTTGCCAGTATTACATTCAACGTGGCTCTCCCTCGGAGGAGGCCCTCTGAACAGCCCTGAAAGAATCCCTGAGCCTTCAGAGCCCCCTGGCGACTCTTACCTGTCATCTCTCTATTGTGACGCAAGGTACACTGTAGGTCCAGCCTGACAGAAAGAGCAGAAAAACCGGTCAACTTGGGAGACATTTGGACGATCCAAAGTCACCTAGGCCTGACTAAGTCATTAAGCGGGTAATGCTAGGCACGGCATGCAAAAGAGCCCGCCTGCAACGAAGTGTGATCATAGAAAGGCCCCGTGTGGCCGAAAGTCTCCAGTAGTCAGTCAGAGGGTGCCGGTAAATGCGCTGTGGGGTCACGTGGGAAACTGGAGCATGTGGGAGAAGCCCGACTCTCCCCCTTTGGAAAGCAACTTCGGGGCAGCTTCCAAGCTGCCTGCACGCCACGCCCCCAGGACACTGTTCACTCCACAGATGCCTCTGAGGAGCAGTGAGCTTCTGCAAAAGAAACCGGGCGCTTGCGGTTCCTCCCTGGGAGCTCAGCCCAGAGCATACTGTAGCTAAAGTGCCAACTAAAGGTGACCTCGATCCACGAGGTAAGGTGCACATTTTCCCATTCCCAGAGGCAGGGGTGCACCAGTTTCTAGGAAGTCTCAGTCAGTGGACGGCTTTAGCTTTAGTATGCCTCAGAGTGCTCAAGCCTCTGACGGGGGCACTTCTTTCCGAGGAAGTGCACCGTGGACCCAAAGCCTTCTGAGCCCCATCAAGGGATACACGGCTCTGGGACCATGCCTCACTACGCAGGTGAAAGGGCCGGGAACTAATCTGTTCTCTAAGGCTAGCGTTCCACAGCTTTGCAACAGCCCCAGGAGCACGGTTCTTGGGCAGGCTTTCTTTCCATGCGGGTCTGCCACGTTGAGGACACCTAAGCGGCCCTGAAAGAAACCACCGGGGCTCCAATCCACTTTGGGGACTCGTGCTCGACGTCTCTCTAAGTGAGGCAGAAAGTAGGCTTTAGGTCCAGCCCGAAGTAAAGTAGAGATTTACCCTGAGCCTTGCTAGGCACTTGGAACATGCAAAGTCACCTAGGCCTCCTGAGGGCATTTAGAGGATTACGCCATTCAGCACATGCAGAACTCACTGCATCCCAAAGTTTCATCGCAGAAGGCCGAATTGTGCTGCAAGGGCCTCCTTTGGCTTGTCAGCGAAGAGAGGTCTATGTGCTGGGTGATCCGGTGTGTAATTGAGAAGAAGCCTGGCGAAAGGCAGGATTTCCCCCCATTTGAAAGGTAGATAGTGGCGGCCTCAAGATGACTGAAAGTGCTCTTACCCGTCTTCTAGTCAGTGCTAGGAATGCCTCAGGGAAGAAAGTGAGTTTTCTCCTACGAATCCAGGTGGTGGCCAGTGCCTTGCTAGGAGCTCATCCCACGGCTTGCCCGAGCTAAAGTGCGAAGTAAACGTGACCCCGGGCCTCAAGGTAAGCACGAGTGTTTCCTATCAGCACACTTTGCTGTGCAGCCATCTCCATGAACCCTGACTCGATAGAGTGCTTTAACTCCTCTACGGCTCTCCGGAGGCCTCAGAGAGTCGCGTATGAATTCCCTTCTGAGGGAGAGCGTGTGTGCCGCGAGTCCCCTGTTTGTTTTCCGAGCAACACAGCGCAGAACAGGCTGTGGGGGGTCAACCCTTTCTATGCAGAGGGAAGGGCAATGAACTGATCCTCGCTTGCAGAGCCTGATTTCTACCGCTGTAAAGCAGCCCCAGGACAACGTTTTTGCCAGTATTACATTCAACGTGGCTCTCCCTCGGAGGAGGCCCTCTGAACAGCCCTGAAAGAATCCCTGAGCCTTCAGAGCCCCCTGGCGACTCTTACCTGTCATCTCTCTATTGTGACGCAAGGTACACTGTAGGTCCAGCCTGACAGAAAGAGCAGAAAAACCGGTCAACTTGGGAGACATTTGGACGATCCAAAGTCACCTAGGCCTGACTAAGTCATTAAGCGGGTAATGCTAGGCACGGCATGCAAAAGAGCCCGCCTGCAACGAAGTGTGATCATAGAAAGGCCCCGTGTGGCCGAAAGTCTCCAGTAGTCAGTCAGAGGGTGCCGGTAAATGCGCTGTGGGGTCACGTGGGAAACTGGAGCATGTGGGAGAAGCCCGACTCTCCCCCTTTGGAAAGCAACTTCGGGGCAGCTTCCAAGCTGCCTGCACGCCACGCCCCCAGGACACTGTTCACTCCACAGATGCCTCTGAGGAGCAGTGAGCTTCTGCAAAAGAAACCGGGCGCTTGCGGTTCCTCCCTGGGAGCTCAGCCCAGAGCATACTGTAGCTAAAGTGCCAACTAAAGGTGACCTCGATCCACGAGGTAAGGTGCACATTTTCCCATTCCCAGAGGCAGGGGTGCACCAGTTTCTAGGAAGTCTCAGTCAGTGGACGGCTTTAGCTTTAGTATGCCTCAGAGTGCTCAAGCCTCTGACGGGGGCACTTCTTTCCGAGGAAGTGCACCGTGGACCCAAAGCCTTCTGAGCCCCATCAAGGGATACACGGCTCTGGGACCATGCCTCACTACGCAGGTGAAAGGGCCGGGAACTAATCTGTTCTCTAAGGCTAGCGTTCCACAGCTTTGCAACAGCCCCAGGAGCACGGTTCTTGGGCAGGCTTTCTTTCCATGCGGGTCTGCCACGTTGAGGACACCTAAGCGGCCCTGAAAGAAACCACCGGGGCTCCAATCCACTTTGGGGACTCGTGCTCGACGTCTCTCTAAGTGAGGCAGAAAGTAGGCTTTAGGTCCAGCCCGAAGTAAAGTAGAGATTTACCCTGAGCCTTGCTAGGCACTTGGAACATGCAAAGTCACCTAGGCCTCCTGAGGGCATTTAGAGGATTACGCCATTCAGCACATGCAGAACTCACTGCATCCCAAAGTTTCATCGCAGAAGGCCGAATTGTGCTGCAAGGGCCTCCTTTGGCTTGTCAGCGAAGAGAGGTCTATGTGCTGGGTGATCCGGTGTGTAATTGAGAAGAAGCCTGGCGAAAGGCAGGATTTCCCCCCATTTGAAAGGTAGATAGTGGCGGCCTCAAGATGACTGAAAGTGCTCTTACCCGTCTTCTAGTCAGTGCTAGGAATGCCTCAGGGAAGAAAGTGAGTTTTCTCCTACGAATCCAGGTGGTGGCCAGTGCCTTGCTAGGAGCTCATCCCACGGCTTGCCCGAGCTAAAGTGCGAAGTAAACGTGACCCCGGGCCTCAAGGTAAGCACGAGTGTTTCCTATCAGCACACTTTGCTGTGCAGCCATCTCCATGAACCCTGACTCGATAGAGTGCTTTAACTCCTCTACGGCTCTCCGGAGGCCTCAGAGAGTCGCGTATGAATTCCCTTCTGAGGGAGAGCGTGTGTGCCGCGAGTCCCCTGTTTGTTTTCCGAGCAACACAGCGCAGAACAGGCTGTGGGGGGTCAACCCTTTCTATGCAGAGGGAAGGGCAATGAACTGATCCTCGCTTGCAGAGCCTGATTTCTACCGCTGTAAAGCAGCCCCAGGACAACGTTTTTGCCAGTATTACATTCAACGTGGCTCTCCCTCGGAGGAGGCCCTCTGAACAGCCCTGAAAGAATCCCTGAGCCTTCAGAGCCCCCTGGCGACTCTTACCTGTCATCTCTCTATTGTGACGCAAGGTACACTGTAGGTCCAGCCTGACAGAAAGAGCAGAAAAACCGGTCAACTTGGGAGACATTTGGACGATCCAAAGTCACCTAGGCCTGACTAAGTCATTAAGCGGGTAATGCTAGGCACGGCATGCAAAAGAGCCCGCCTGCAACGAAGTGTGATCATAGAAAGGCCCCGTGTGGCCGAAAGTCTCCAGTAGTCAGTCAGAGGGTGCCGGTAAATGCGCTGTGGGGTCACGTGGGAAACTGGAGCATGTGGGAGAAGCCCGACTCTCCCCCTTTGGAAAGCAACTTCGGGGCAGCTTCCAAGCTGCCTGCACGCCACGCCCCCAGGACACTGTTCACTCCACAGATGCCTCTGAGGAGCAGTGAGCTTCTGCAAAAGAAACCGGGCGCTTGCGGTTCCTCCCTGGGAGCTCAGCCCAGAGCATACTGTAGCTAAAGTGCCAACTAAAGGTGACCTCGATCCACGAGGTAAGGTGCACATTTTCCCATTCCCAGAGGCAGGGGTGCACCAGTTTCTAGGAAGTCTCAGTCAGTGGACGGCTTTAGCTTTAGTATGCCTCAGAGTGCTCAAGCCTCTGACGGGGGCACTTCTTTCCGAGGAAGTGCACCGTGGACCCAAAGCCTTCTGAGCCCCATCAAGGGATACACGGCTCTGGGACCATGCCTCACTACGCAGGTGAAAGGGCCGGGAACTAATCTGTTCTCTAAGGCTAGCGTTCCACAGCTTTGCAACAGCCCCAGGAGCACGGTTCTTGGGCAGGCTTTCTTTCCATGCGGGTCTGCCACGTTGAGGACACCTAAGCGGCCCTGAAAGAAACCACCGGGGCTCCAATCCACTTTGGGGACTCGTGCTCGACGTCTCTCTAAGTGAGGCAGAAAGTAGGCTTTAGGTCCAGCCCGAAGTAAAGTAGAGATTTACCCTGAGCCTTGCTAGGCACTTGGAACATGCAAAGTCACCTAGGCCTCCTGAGGGCATTTAGAGGATTACGCCATTCAGCACATGCAGAACTCACTGCATCCCAAAGTTTCATCGCAGAAGGCCGAATTGTGCTGCAAGGGCCTCCTTTGGCTTGTCAGCGAAGAGAGGTCTATGTGCTGGGTGATCCGGTGTGTAATTGAGAAGAAGCCTGGCGAAAGGCAGGATTTCCCCCCATTTGAAAGGTAGATAGTGGCGGCCTCAAGATGACTGAAAGTGCTCTTACCCGTCTTCTAGTCAGTGCTAGGAATGCCTCAGGGAAGAAAGTGAGTTTTCTCCTACGAATCCAGGTGGTGGCCAGTGCCTTGCTAGGAGCTCATCCCACGGCTTGCCCGAGCTAAAGTGCGAAGTAAACGTGACCCCGGGCCTCAAGGTAAGCACGAGTGTTTCCTATCAGCACACTTTGCTGTGCAGCCATCTCCATGAACCCTGACTCGATAGAGTGCTTTAACTCCTCTACGGCTCTCCGGAGGCCTCAGAGAGTCGCGTATGAATTCCCTTCTGAGGGAGAGCGTGTGTGCCGCGAGTCCCCTGTTTGTTTTCCGAGCAACACAGCGCAGAACAGGCTGTGGGGGGTCAACCCTTTCTATGCAGAGGGAAGGGCAATGAACTGATCCTCGCTTGCAGAGCCTGATTTCTACCGCTGTAAAGCAGCCCCAGGACAACGTTTTTGCCAGTATTACATTCAACGTGGCTCTCCCTCGGAGGAGGCCCTCTGAACAGCCCTGAAAGAATCCCTGAGCCTTCAGAGCCCCCTGGCGACTCTTACCTGTCATCTCTCTATTGTGACGCAAGGTACACTGTAGGTCCAGCCTGACAGAAAGAGCAGAAAAACCGGTCAACTTGGGAGACATTTGGACGATCCAAAGTCACCTAGGCCTGACTAAGTCATTAAGCGGGTAATGCTAGGCACGGCATGCAAAAGAGCCCGCCTGCAACGAAGTGTGATCATAGAAAGGCCCCGTGTGGCCGAAAGTCTCCAGTAGTCAGTCAGAGGGTGCCGGTAAATGCGCTGTGGGGTCACGTGGGAAACTGGAGCATGTGGGAGAAGCCCGACTCTCCCCCTTTGGAAAGCAACTTCGGGGCAGCTTCCAAGCTGCCTGCACGCCACGCCCCCAGGACACTGTTCACTCCACAGATGCCTCTGAGGAGCAGTGAGCTTCTGCAAAAGAAACCGGGCGCTTGCGGTTCCTCCCTGGGAGCTCAGCCCAGAGCATACTGTAGCTAAAGTGCCAACTAAAGGTGACCTCGATCCACGAGGTAAGGTGCACATTTTCCCATTCCCAGAGGCAGGGGTGCACCAGTTTCTAGGAAGTCTCAGTCAGTGGACGGCTTTAGCTTTAGTATGCCTCAGAGTGCTCAAGCCTCTGACGGGGGCACTTCTTTCCGAGGAAGTGCACCGTGGACCCAAAGCCTTCTGAGCCCCATCAAGGGATACACGGCTCTGGGACCATGCCTCACTACGCAGGTGAAAGGGCCGGGAACTAATCTGTTCTCTAAGGCTAGCGTTCCACAGCTTTGCAACAGCCCCAGGAGCACGGTTCTTGGGCAGGCTTTCTTTCCATGCGGGTCTGCCACGTTGAGGACACCTAAGCGGCCCTGAAAGAAACCACCGGGGCTCCAATCCACTTTGGGGACTCGTGCTCGACGTCTCTCTAAGTGAGGCAGAAAGTAGGCTTTAGGTCCAGCCCGAAGTAAAGTAGAGATTTACCCTGAGCCTTGCTAGGCACTTGGAACATGCAAAGTCACCTAGGCCTCCTGAGGGCATTTAGAGGATTACGCCATTCAGCACATGCAGAACTCACTGCATCCCAAAGTTTCATCGCAGAAGGCCGAATTGTGCTGCAAGGGCCTCCTTTGGCTTGTCAGCGAAGAGAGGTCTATGTGCTGGGTGATCCGGTGTGTAATTGAGAAGAAGCCTGGCGAAAGGCAGGATTTCCCCCCATTTGAAAGGTAGATAGTGGCGGCCTCAAGATGACTGAAAGTGCTCTTACCCGTCTTCTAGTCAGTGCTAGGAATGCCTCAGGGAAGAAAGTGAGTTTTCTCCTACGAATCCAGGTGGTGGCCAGTGCCTTGCTAGGAGCTCATCCCACGGCTTGCCCGAGCTAAAGTGCGAAGTAAACGTGACCCCGGGCCTCAAGGTAAGCACGAGTGTTTCCTATCAGCACACTTTGCTGTGCAGCCATCTCCATGAACCCTGACTCGATAGAGTGCTTTAACTCCTCTACGGCTCTCCGGAGGCCTCAGAGAGTCGCGTATGAATTCCCTTCTGAGGGAGAGCGTGTGTGCCGCGAGTCCCCTGTTTGTTTTCCGAGCAACACAGCGCAGAACAGGCTGTGGGGGGTCAACCCTTTCTATGCAGAGGGAAGGGCAATGAACTGATCCTCGCTTGCAGAGCCTGATTTCTACCGCTGTAAAGCAGCCCCAGGACAACGTTTTTGCCAGTATTACATTCAACGTGGCTCTCCCTCGGAGGAGGCCCTCTGAACAGCCCTGAAAGAATCCCTGAGCCTTCAGAGCCCCCTGGCGACTCTTACCTGTCATCTCTCTATTGTGACGCAAGGTACACTGTAGGTCCAGCCTGACAGAAAGAGCAGAAAAACCGGTCAACTTGGGAGACATTTGGACGATCCAAAGTCACCTAGGCCTGACTAAGTCATTAAGCGGGTAATGCTAGGCACGGCATGCAAAAGAGCCCGCCTGCAACGAAGTGTGATCATAGAAAGGCCCCGTGTGGCCGAAAGTCTCCAGTAGTCAGTCAGAGGGTGCCGGTAAATGCGCTGTGGGGTCACGTGGGAAACTGGAGCATGTGGGAGAAGCCCGACTCTCCCCCTTTGGAAAGCAACTTCGGGGCAGCTTCCAAGCTGCCTGCACGCCACGCCCCCAGGACACTGTTCACTCCACAGATGCCTCTGAGGAGCAGTGAGCTTCTGCAAAAGAAACCGGGCGCTTGCGGTTCCTCCCTGGGAGCTCAGCCCAGAGCATACTGTAGCTAAAGTGCCAACTAAAGGTGACCTCGATCCACGAGGTAAGGTGCACATTTTCCCATTCCCAGAGGCAGGGGTGCACCAGTTTCTAGGAAGTCTCAGTCAGTGGACGGCTTTAGCTTTAGTATGCCTCAGAGTGCTCAAGCCTCTGACGGGGGCACTTCTTTCCGAGGAAGTGCACCGTGGACCCAAAGCCTTCTGAGCCCCATCAAGGGATACACGGCTCTGGGACCATGCCTCACTACGCAGGTGAAAGGGCCGGGAACTAATCTGTTCTCTAAGGCTAGCGTTCCACAGCTTTGCAACAGCCCCAGGAGCACGGTTCTTGGGCAGGCTTTCTTTCCATGCGGGTCTGCCACGTTGAGGACACCTAAGCGGCCCTGAAAGAAACCACCGGGGCTCCAATCCACTTTGGGGACTCGTGCTCGACGTCTCTCTAAGTGAGGCAGAAAGTAGGCTTTAGGTCCAGCCCGAAGTAAAGTAGAGATTTACCCTGAGCCTTGCTAGGCACTTGGAACATGCAAAGTCACCTAGGCCTCCTGAGGGCATTTAGAGGATTACGCCATTCAGCACATGCAGAACTCACTGCATCCCAAAGTTTCATCGCAGAAGGCCGAATTGTGCTGCAAGGGCCTCCTTTGGCTTGTCAGCGAAGAGAGGTCTATGTGCTGGGTGATCCGGTGTGTAATTGAGAAGAAGCCTGGCGAAAGGCAGGATTTCCCCCCATTTGAAAGGTAGATAGTGGCGGCCTCAAGATGACTGAAAGTGCTCTTACCCGTCTTCTAGTCAGTGCTAGGAATGCCTCAGGGAAGAAAGTGAGTTTTCTCCTACGAATCCAGGTGGTGGCCAGTGCCTTGCTAGGAGCTCATCCCACGGCTTGCCCGAGCTAAAGTGCGAAGTAAACGTGACCCCGGGCCTCAAGGTAAGCACGAGTGTTTCCTATCAGCACACTTTGCTGTGCAGCCATCTCCATGAACCCTGACTCGATAGAGTGCTTTAACTCCTCTACGGCTCTCCGGAGGCCTCAGAGAGTCGCGTATGAATTCCCTTCTGAGGGAGAGCGTGTGTGCCGCGAGTCCCCTGTTTGTTTTCCGAGCAACACAGCGCAGAACAGGCTGTGGGGGGTCAACCCTTTCTATGCAGAGGGAAGGGCAATGAACTGATCCTCGCTTGCAGAGCCTGATTTCTACCGCTGTAAAGCAGCCCCAGGACAACGTTTTTGCCAGTATTACATTCAACGTGGCTCTCCCTCGGAGGAGGCCCTCTGAACAGCCCTGAAAGAATCCCTGAGCCTTCAGAGCCCCCTGGCGACTCTTACCTGTCATCTCTCTATTGTGACGCAAGGTACACTGTAGGTCCAGCCTGACAGAAAGAGCAGAAAAACCGGTCAACTTGGGAGACATTTGGACGATCCAAAGTCACCTAGGCCTGACTAAGTCATTAAGCGGGTAATGCTAGGCACGGCATGCAAAAGAGCCCGCCTGCAACGAAGTGTGATCATAGAAAGGCCCCGTGTGGCCGAAAGTCTCCAGTAGTCAGTCAGAGGGTGCCGGTAAATGCGCTGTGGGGTCACGTGGGAAACTGGAGCATGTGGGAGAAGCCCGACTCTCCCCCTTTGGAAAGCAACTTCGGGGCAGCTTCCAAGCTGCCTGCACGCCACGCCCCCAGGACACTGTTCACTCCACAGATGCCTCTGAGGAGCAGTGAGCTTCTGCAAAAGAAACCGGGCGCTTGCGGTTCCTCCCTGGGAGCTCAGCCCAGAGCATACTGTAGCTAAAGTGCCAACTAAAGGTGACCTCGATCCACGAGGTAAGGTGCACATTTTCCCATTCCCAGAGGCAGGGGTGCACCAGTTTCTAGGAAGTCTCAGTCAGTGGACGGCTTTAGCTTTAGTATGCCTCAGAGTGCTCAAGCCTCTGACGGGGGCACTTCTTTCCGAGGAAGTGCACCGTGGACCCAAAGCCTTCTGAGCCCCATCAAGGGATACACGGCTCTGGGACCATGCCTCACTACGCAGGTGAAAGGGCCGGGAACTAATCTGTTCTCTAAGGCTAGCGTTCCACAGCTTTGCAACAGCCCCAGGAGCACGGTTCTTGGGCAGGCTTTCTTTCCATGCGGGTCTGCCACGTTGAGGACACCTAAGCGGCCCTGAAAGAAACCACCGGGGCTCCAATCCACTTTGGGGACTCGTGCTCGACGTCTCTCTAAGTGAGGCAGAAAGTAGGCTTTAGGTCCAGCCCGAAGTAAAGTAGAGATTTACCCTGAGCCTTGCTAGGCACTTGGAACATGCAAAGTCACCTAGGCCTCCTGAGGGCATTTAGAGGATTACGCCATTCAGCACATGCAGAACTCACTGCATCCCAAAGTTTCATCGCAGAAGGCCGAATTGTGCTGCAAGGGCCTCCTTTGGCTTGTCAGCGAAGAGAGGTCTATGTGCTGGGTGATCCGGTGTGTAATTGAGAAGAAGCCTGGCGAAAGGCAGGATTTCCCCCCGTTTGAAAGGTAGATAGTGGCGGCCTCAAGATGACTGAAAGTGCTCTTACCCGTCTTCTAGTCAGTGCTAGGAATGCCTCAGGGAAGAAAGTGAGTTTTCTCCTACGAATCCAGGTGGTGGCCAGTGCCTTGCTAGGAGCTCATCCCACGGCTTGCCCGAGCTAAAGTGCGAAGTAAACGTGACCCCGGGCCTCAAGGTAAGCACGAGTGTTTCCTATCAGCACACTTTGCTGTGCAGCCATCTCCATGAACCCTGACTCGATAGAGTGCTTTAACTCCTCTACGGCTCTCCGGAGGCCTCAGAGAGTCGCGTATGAATTCCCTTCTGAGGGAGAGCGTGTGTGCCGCGAGTCCCCTGTTTGTTTTCCGAGCAACACAGCGCAGAACAGGCTGTGGGGGGTCAACCCTTTCTATGCAGAGGGAAGGGCAATGAACTGATCCTCGCTTGCAGAGCCTGATTTCTACCGCTGTAAAGCAGCCCCAGGACAACGTTTTTGCCAGTATTACATTCAACGTGGCTCTCCCTCGGAGGAGGCCCTCTGAACAGCCCTGAAAGAATCCCTGAGCCTTCAGAGCCCCCTGGCGACTCTTACCTGTCATCTCTCTATTGTGACGCAAGGTACACTGTAGGTCCAGCCTGACAGAAAGAGCAGAAAAACCGGTCACCTTGGGAGACATTTGGACGATCCAAAGTCACCTAGGCCTGACTAAGTCATTAAGCGGGTAATGCTAGGCACGGCATGCAAAAGAGCCCGCCTGCAACGAAGTGTGATCATAGAAAGGCCCCGTGTGGCCGAAAGTCTCCAGTAGTCAGTCAGAGGGTGCCGGTAAATGCGCTGTGGGGTCACGTGGGAAACTGGAGCATGTGGGAGAAGCCCGACTCTCCCCCTTTGGAAAGCAACTTCGGGGCAGCTTCCAAGCTGCCTGCACGCCACGCCCCCAGGACACTGTTCACTCCACAGATGCCTCTGAGGAGCAGTGAGCTTCTGCAAAAGAAACCGGGCGCTTGCGGTTCCTCCCTGGGAGCTCAGCCCAGAGCATACTGTAGCTAAAGTGCCAACTAAAGGTGACCTCGATCCACGAGGTAAGGTGCACATTTTCCCATTCCCAGAGGCAGGGGTGCACCAGTTTCTAGGAAGTCTCAGTCAGTGGACGGCTTTAGCTTTAGTATGCCTCAGAGTGCTCAAGCCTCTGACGGGGGCACTTCTTTCCGAGGAAGTGCACCGTGGACCCAAAGCCTTCTGAGCCCCATCAAGGGATACACGGCTCTGGGACCATGCCTCACTACGCAGGTGAAAGGGCCGGGAACTAATCTGTTCTCTAAGGCTAGCGTTCCACAGCTTTGCAACAGCCCCAGGAGCACGGTTCTTGGGCAGGCTTTCTTTCCATGCGGGTCTGCCACGTTGAGGACACCTAAGCGGCCCTGAAAGAAACCACCGGGGCTCCAATCCACTTTGGGGACTCGTGCTCGACGTCTCTCTAAGTGAGGCAGAAAGTAGACTTTAGGTCCAGCCCGAAGTAAAGTAGAGATTTACCCTGAGCCTTGCTAGGCACTTGGAACATGCAAAGTCACCTAGGCCTCCTGAGGGCATTTAGAGGATTACGCCATTCAGCACATGCAGAACTCACTGCATCCCAAAGTTTCATCGCAGAAGGCCGAATTGTGCTGCAAGGGCCTCCTTTGGCTTGTCAGAGAAGAGAGGTCTATGTGCTGGGTGATCCGGTGTGTAATTGAGAAGAAGCCTGGCGAAAGGCAGGATTTCCCCCCGTTTGAAAGGTAGATAGTGGCGGCCTCAAGATGACTGAAAGTGCTCTTACCCGTCTTCTAGTCAGTGCTAGGAATGCCTCAGGGAAGAAAGTGAGTTTTCTCCTACGAATCCAGGTGGTGGCCAGTGCCTTGCTAGGAGCTCATCCCACGGCTTGCCCGAGCTAAAGTGCGAAGTAAACGTGACCCCGGGCCTCAAGGTAAGCACGAGTGTTTCCTATCAGCACACTTTGCTGTGCAGCCATCTCCATGAACCCTGACTCGATAGAGTGCTTTAACTCCTCTACGGCTCTCCGGAGGCCTCAGAGAGTCGCGTATGAATTCCCTTCTGAGGGAGAGCGTGTGTGCCGCGAGTCCCCTGTTTGTTTTCCGAGCAACACAGCGCAGAACAGGCTGTGGGGGGTCAACCCTTTCTATGCAGAGGGAAGGGCAATGAACTGATCCTCGCTTGCAGAGCCTGATTTCTACCGCTGTAAAGCAGCCCCAGGACAACGTTTTTGCCAGTATTACATTCAACGTGGCTCTCCCTCGGAGGAGGCCCTCTGAACAGCCCTGAAAGAATCCCTGAGCCTTCAGAGCCCCCTGGCGACTCTTACCTGTCATCTCTCTATTGTGACGCAAGGTACACTGTAGGTCCAGCCTGACAGAAAGAGCAGAAAAACCGGTCAACTTGGGAGACATTTGGACGATCCAAAGTCACCTAGGCCTGACTAAGTCATTAAGCGGGTAATGCTAGGCACGGCATGCAAAAGAGCCCGCCTGCAACGAAGTGTGATCATAGAAAGGCCCCGTGTGGCCGAAAGTCTCCAGTAGTCAGTCAGAGGGTGCCGGTAAATGCGCTGTGGGGTCACGTGGGAAACTGGAGCATGTGGGAGAAGCCCGACTCTCCCCCTTTGGAAAGCAACTTCGGGGCAGCTTCCAAGCTGCCTGCACGCCACGCCCCCAGGACACTGTTCACTCCACAGATGCCTCTGAGGAGCAGTGAGCTTCTGCAAAAGAAACCGGGCGCTTGCGGTTCCTCCCTGGGAGCTCAGCCCAGAGCATACTGTAGCTAAAGTGCCAACTAAAGGTGACCTCGATCCACGAGGTAAGGTGCACATTTTCCCATTCCCAGAGGCAGGGGTGCACCAGTTTCTAGGAAGTCTCAGTCAGTGGACGGCTTTAGCTTTAGTATGCCTCAGAGTGCTCAAGCCTCTGACGGGGGCACTTCTTTCCGAGGAAGTGCACCGTGGACCCAAAGCCTTCTGAGCCCCATCAAGGGATACACGGCTCTGGGACCATGCCTCACTACGCAGGTGAAAGGGCCGGGAACTAATCTGTTCTCTAAGGCTAGCGTTCCACAGCTTTGCAACAGCCCCAGGAGCACGGTTCTTGGGCAGGCTTTCTTTCCATGCGGGTCTGCCACGTTGAGGACACCTAAGCGGCCCTGAAAGAAACCACCGGGGCTCCAATCCACTTTGGGGACTCGTGCTCGACGTCTCTCTAAGTGAGGCAGAAAGTAGGCTTTAGGTCCAGCCCGAAATAAAGTAGAGATTTACCCTGAGCCTTGCTAGGCACTTGGAACATGCAAAGTCACCTAGGCCTCCTGAGGGCATTTAGAGGATTACGCCATTCAGCACATGCAGAACTCACTGCATCCCAAAGTTTCATCGCAGAAGGCCGAATTGTGCTGCAAGGGCCTCCTTTGGCTTGTCAGAGAAGAGAGGTCTATGTGCTGGGTGATCCGGTGTGTAATTGAGAAGAAGCCTGGCGAAAGGCAGGATTTCCCCCCGTTTGAAAGGTAGATAGTGGCGGCCTCAAGATGACTGAAAGTGCTCTTACCCGTCTTCTAGTCAGTGCTAGGAATGCCTCAGGGAAGAAAGTGAGTTTTCTCCTACGAATCCAGGTGGTGGCCAGTGCCTTGCTAGGAGCTCATCCCACGGCTTGCCCGAGCTAAAGTGCGAAGTAAACGTGACCCCGGGCCTCAAGGTAAGCACGAGTGTTTCCTATCAGCACACTTTGCTGTGCAGCCATCTCCATGAACCCTGACTCGATAGAGTGCTTTAACTCCTCTACGGCTCTCCGGAGGCCTCAGAGAGTCGCGTATGAATTCCCTTCTGAGGGAGAGCGTGTGTGCCGCGAGTCCCCTGTTTGTTTTCCGAGCAACACAGCGCAGAACAGGCTGTGGGGGGTCAACCCTTTCTATGCAGAGGGAAGGGCAATGAACTGATCCTCGCTTGCAGAGCCTGATTTCTACCGCTGTAAAGCAGCCCCAGGACAACGTTTTTGCCAGTATTACATTCAACGTGGCTCTCCCTCGGAGGAGGCCCTCTGAACAGCCCTGAAAGAATCCCTGAGCCTTCAGAGCCCCCTGGCGACTCTTACCTGTCATCTCTCTATTGTGACGCAAGGTACACTGTAGGTCCAGCCTGACAGAAAGAGCAGAAAAACCGGTCAACTTGGGAGACATTTGGACGATCCAAAGTCACCTAGGCCTGACTAAGTCATTAAGCGGGTAATGCTAGGCACGGCATGCAAAAGAGCCCGCCTGCAACGAAGTGTGATCATAGAAAGGCCCCGTGTGGCCGAAAGTCTCCAGTAGTCAGTCAGAGGGTGCCGGTAAATGCGCTGTGGGGTCACGTGGGAAACTGGAGCATGTGGGAGAAGCCCGACTCTCCCCCTTTGGAAAGCAACTTCGGGGCAGCTTCCAAGCTGCCTGCACGCCACGCCCCCAGGACACTGTTCACTCCACAGATGCCTCTGAGGAGCAGTGAGCTTCTGCAAAAGAAACCGGGCGCTTGCGGTTCCTCCCTGGGAGCTCAGCCCAGAGCATACTGTAGCTAAAGTGCCAACTAAAGGTGACCTCGATCCACGAGGTAAGGTGCACATTTTCCCATTCCCAGAGGCAGGGGTGCACCAGTTTCTAGGAAGTCTCAGTCAGTGGACGGCTTTAGCTTTAGTATGCCTCAGAGTGCTCAAGCCTCTGACGGGGGCACTTCTTTCCGAGGAAGTGCACCGTGGACCCAAAGCCTTCTGAGCCCCATCAAGGGATACACGGCTCTGGGACCATGCCTCACTACGCAGGTGAAAGGGCCGGGAACTAATCTGTTCTCTAAGGCTAGCGTTCCACAGCTTTGCAACAGCCCCAGGAGCACGGTTCTTGGGCAGGCTTTCTTTCCATGCGGGTCTGCCACGTTGAGGACACCTAAGCGGCCCTGAAAGAAACCACCGGGGCTCCAATCCACTTTGGGGACTCGTGCTCGACGTCTCTCTAAGTGAGGCAGAAAGTAGGCTTTAGGTCCAGCCCGAAATAAAGTAGAGATTTACCCTGAGCCTTGCTAGGCACTTGGAACATGCAAAGTCACCTAGGCCTCCTGAGGGCATTTAGAGGATTACGCCATTCAGCACATGCAGAACTCACTGCATCCCAAAGTTTCATCGCAGAAGGCCGAATTGTGCTGCAAGGGCCTCCTTTGGCTTGTCAGCGAAGAGAGGTCTATGTGCTGGGTGATCCGGTGTGTAATTGAGAAGAAGCCTGGCGAAAGGCAGGATTTCCCCCCGTTTGAAAGGTAGATAGTGGCGGCCTCAAGATGACTGAAAGTGCTCTTACCCGTCTTCTAGTCAGTGCTAGGAATGCCTCAGGGAAGAAAGTGAGTTTTCTCCTACGAATCCAGGTGGTGGCCAGTGCCTTGCTAGGAGCTCATCCCACGGCTTGCCCGAGCTAAAGTGCGAAGTAAACGTGACCCCGGGCCTCAAGGTAAGCACGAGTGTTTCCTATCAGCACACTTTGCTGTGCAGCCATCTCCATGAACCCTGACTCGATAGAGTGCTTTAACTCCTCTACGGCTCTCCGGAGGCCTCAGAGAGTCGCGTATGAATTCCCTTCTGAGGGAGAGCGTGTGTGCCGCGAGTCCCCTGTTTGTTTTCCGAGCAACACAGCGCAGAACAGGCTGTGGGGGGTCAACCCTTTCTATGCAGAGGGAAGGGCAATGAACTGATCCTCGCTTGCAGAGCCTGATTTCTACCGCTGTAAAGCAGCCCCAGGACAACGTTTTTGCCAGTATTACATTCAACGTGGCTCTCCCTCGGAGGAGGCCCTCTGAACAGCCCTGAAAGAATCCCTGAGCCTTCAGAGCCCCCTGGCGACTCTTACCTGTCATCTCTCTATTGTGACGCAAGGTACACTGTAGGTCCAGCCTGACAGAAAGAGCAGAAAAACCGGTCACCTTGGGAGACATTTGGACGATCCAAAGTCACCTAGGCCTGACTAAGTCATTAAGCGGGTAATGCTAGGCACGGCATGCAAAAGAGCCCGCCTGCAACGAAGTGTGATCATAGAAAGGCCCCGTGTGGCCGAAAGTCTCCAGTAGTCAGTCAGAGGGTGCCGGTAAATGCGCTGTGGGGTCACGTGGGAAACTGGAGCATGTGGGAGAAGCCCGACTCTCCCCCTTTGGAAAGCAACTTCGGGGCAGCTTCCAAGCTGCCTGCACGCCACGCCCCCAGGACACTGTTCACTCCACAGATGCCTCTGAGGAGCAGTGAGCTTCTGCAAAAGAAACCGGGCGCTTGCGGTTCCTCCCTGGGAGCTCAGCCCAGAGCATACTGTAGCTAAAGTGCCAACTAAAGGTGACCTCGATCCACGAGGTAAGGTGCACATTTTCCCATTCCCAGAGGCAGGGGTGCACCAGTTTCTAGGAAGTCTCAGTCAGTGGACGGCTTTAGCTTTAGTATGCCTCAGAGTGCTCAAGCCTCTGACGGGGGCACTTCTTTCCGAGGAAGTGCACCGTGGACCCAAAGCCTTCTGAGCCCCATCAAGGGATACACGGCTCTGGGACCATGCCTCACTACGCAGGTGAAAGGGCCGGGAACTAATCTGTTCTCTAAGGCTAGCGTTCCACAGCTTTGCAACAGCCCCAGGAGCACGGTTCTTGGGCAGGCTTTCTTTCCATGCGGGTCTGCCACGTTGAGGACACCTAAGCGGCCCTGAAAGAAACCACCGGGGCTCCAATCCACTTTGGGGACTCGTGCTCGACGTCTCTCTAAGTGAGGCAGAAAGTAGGCTTTAGGTCCAGCCCGAAATAAAGTAGAGATTTACCCTGAGCCTTGCTAGGCACTTGGAACATGCAAAGTCACCTAGGCCTCCTGAGGGCATTTAGAGGATTACGCCATTCAGCACATGCAGAACTCACTGCATCCCAAAGTTTCATCGCAGAAGGCCGAATTGTGCTGCAAGGGCCTCCTTTGGCTTGTCAGCGAAGAGAGGTCTATGTGCTGGGTGATCCGGTGTGTAATTGAGAAGAAGCCTGGCGAAAGGCAGGATTTCCCCCCGTTTGAAAGGTAGATAGTGGCGGCCTCAAGATGACTGAAAGTGCTCTTACCCGTCTTCTAGTCAGTGCTAGGAATGCCTCAGGGAAGAAAGTGAGTTTTCTCCTACGAATCCAGGTGGTGGCCAGTGCCTTGCTAGGAGCTCATCCCACGGCTTGCCCGAGCTAAAGTGCGAAGTAAACGTGACCCCGGGCCTCAAGGTAAGCACGAGTGTTTCCTATCAGCACACTTTGCTGTGCAGCCATCTCCATGAACCCTGACTCGATAGAGTGCTTTAACTCCTCTACGGCTCTCCGGAGGCCTCAGAGAGTCGCGTATGAATTCCCTTCTGAGGGAGAGCGTGTGTGCCGCGAGTCCCCTGTTTGTTTTCCGAGCAACACAGCGCAGAACAGGCTGTGGGGGGTCAACCCTTTCTATGCAGAGGGAAGGGCAATGAACTGATCCTCGCTTGCAGAGCCTGATTTCTACCGCTGTAAAGCAGCCCCAGGACAACGTTTTTGCCAGTATTACATTCAACGTGGCTCTCCCTCGGAGGAGGCCCTCTGAACAGCCCTGAAAGAATCCCTGAGCCTTCAGAGCCCCCTGGCGACTCTTACCTGTCATCTCTCTATTGTGACGCAAGGTACACTGTAGGTCCAGCCTGACAGAAAGAGCAGAAAAACCGGTCAACTTGGGAGACATTTGGACGATCCAAAGTCACCTAGGCCTGACTAAGTCATTAAGCGGGTAATGCTAGGCACGGCATGCAAAAGAGCCCGCCTGCAACGAAGTGTGATCATAGAAAGGCCCCGTGTGGCCGAAAGTCTCCAGTAGTCAGTCAGAGGGTGCCGGTAAATGCGCTGTGGGGTCACGTGGGAAACTGGAGCATGTGGGAGAAGCCCGACTCTCCCCCTTTGGAAAGCAACTTCGGGGCAGCTTCCAAGCTGCCTGCACGCCACGCCCCCAGGACACTGTTCACTCCACAGATGCCTCTGAGGAGCAGTGAGCTTCTGCAAAAGAAACCGGGCGCTTGCGGTTCCTCCCTGGGAGCTCAGCCCAGAGCATACTGTAGCTAAAGTGCCAACTAAAGGTGACCTCGATCCACGAGGTAAGGTGCACATTTTCCCATTCCCAGAGGCAGGGGTGCACCAGTTTCTAGGAAGTCTCAGTCAGTGGACGGCTTTAGCTTTAGTATGCCTCAGAGTGCTCAAGCCTCTGACGGGGGCACTTCTTTCCGAGGAAGTGCACCGTGGACCCAAAGCCTTCTGAGCCCCATCAAGGGATACACGGCTCTGGGACCATGCCTCACTACGCAGGTGAAAGGGCCGGGAACTAATCTGTTCTCTAAGGCTAGCGTTCCACAGCTTTGCAACAGCCCCAGGAGCACGGTTCTTGGGCAGGCTTTCTTTCCATGCGGGTCTGCCACGTTGAGGACACCTAAGCGGCCCTGAAAGAAACCACCGGGGCTCCAATCCACTTTGGGGACTCGTGCTCGACGTCTCTCTAAGTGAGGCAGAAAGTAGGCTTTAGGTCCAGCCCGAAATAAAGTAGAGATTTACCCTGAGCCTTGCTAGGCACTTGGAACATGCAAAGTCACCTAGGCCTCCTGAGGGCATTTAGAGGATTACGCCATTCAGCACATGCAGAACTCACTGCATCCCAAAGTTTCATCGCAGAAGGCCGAATTGTGCTGCAAGGGCCTCCTTTGGCTTGTCAGCGAAGAGAGGTCTATGTGCTGGGTGATCCGGTGTGTAATTGAGAAGAAGCCTGGCGAAAGGCAGGATTTCCCCCCGTTTGAAAGGTAGATAGTGGCGGCCTCAAGATGACTGAAAGTGCTCTTACCCGTCTTCTAGTCAGTGCTAGGAATGCCTCAGGGAAGAAAGTGAGTTTTCTCCTACGAATCCAGGTGGTGGCCAGTGCCTTGCTAGGAGCTCATCCCACGGCTTGCCCGAGCTAAAGTGCGAAGTAAACGTGACCCCGGGCCTCAAGGTAAGCACGAGTGTTTCCTATCAGCACACTTTGCTGTGCAGCCATCTCCATGAACCCTGACTCGATAGAGTGCTTTAACTCCTCTACGGCTCTCCGGAGGCCTCAGAGAGTCGCGTATGAATTCCCTTCTGAGGGAGAGCGTGTGTGCCGCGAGTCCCCTGTTTGTTTTCCGAGCAACACAGCGCAGAACAGGCTGTGGGGGGTCAACCCTTTCTATGCAGAGGGAAGGGCAATGAACTGATCCTCGCTTGCAGAGCCTGATTTCTACCGCTGTAAAGCAGCCCCAGGACAACGTTTTTGCCAGTATTACATTCAACGTGGCTCTCCCTCGGAGGAGGCCCTCTGAACAGCCCTGAAAGAATCCCTGAGCCTTCAGAGCCCCCTGGCGACTCTTACCTGTCATCTCTCTATTGTGACGCAAGGTACACTGTAGGTCCAGCCTGACAGAAAGAGCAGAAAAACCGGTCAACTTGGGAGACATTTGGACGATCCAAAGTCACCTAGGCCTGACTAAGTCATTAAGCGGGTAATGCTAGGCACGGCATGCAAAAGAGCCCGCCTGCAACGAAGTGTGATCATAGAAAGGCCCCGTGTGGCCGAAAGTCTCCAGTAGTCAGTCAGAGGGTGCCGGTAAATGCGCTGTGGGGTCACGTGGGAAACTGGAGCATGTGGGAGAAGCCCGACTCTCCCCCTTTGGAAAGCAACTTCGGGGCAGCTTCCAAGCTGCCTGCACGCCACGCCCCCAGGACACTGTTCACTCCACAGATGCCTCTGAGGAGCAGTGAGCTTCTGCAAAAGAAACCGGGCGCTTGCGGTTCCTCCCTGGGAGCTCAGCCCAGAGCATACTGTAGCTAAAGTGCCAACTAAAGGTGACCTCGATCCACGAGGTAAGGTGCACATTTTCCCATTCCCAGAGGCAGGGGTGCACCAGTTTCTAGGAAGTCTCAGTCAGTGGACGGCTTTAGCTTTAGTATGCCTCAGAGTGCTCAAGCCTCTGACGGGGGCACTTCTTTCCGAGGAAGTGCACCGTGGACCCAAAGCCTTCTGAGCCCCATCAAGGGATACACGGCTCTGGGACCATGCCTCACTACGCAGGTGAAAGGGCCGGGAACTAATCTGTTCTCTAAGGCTAGCGTTCCACAGCTTTGCAACAGCCCCAGGAGCACGGTTCTTGGGCAGGCTTTCTTTCCATGCGGGTCTGCCACGTTGAGGACACCTAAGCGGCCCTGAAAGAAACCACCGGGGCTCCAATCCACTTTGGGGACTCGTGCTCGACGTCTCTCTAAGTGAGGCAGAAAGTAGGCTTTAGGTCCAGCCCGAAATAAAGTAGAGATTTACCCTGAGCCTTGCTAGGCACTTGGAACATGCAAAGTCACCTAGGCCTCCTGAGGGCATTTAGAGGATTACGCCATTCAGCACATGCAGAACTCACTGCATCCCAAAGTTTCATCGCAGAAGGCCGAATTGTGCTGCAAGGGCCTCCTTTGGCTTGTCAGCGAAGAGAGGTCTATGTGCTGGGTGATCCGGTGTGTAATTGAGAAGAAGCCTGGCGAAAGGCAGGATTTCCCCCCGTTTGAAAGGTAGATAGTGGCGGCCTCAAGATGACTGAAAGTGCTCTTACCCGTCTTCTAGTCAGTGCTAGGAATGCCTCAGGGAAGAAAGTGAGTTTTCTCCTACGAATCCAGGTGGTGGCCAGTGCCTTGCTAGGAGCTCATCCCACGGCTTGCCCGAGCTAAAGTGCGAAGTAAACGTGACCCCGGGCCTCAAGGTAAGCACGAGTGTTTCCTATCAGCACACTTTGCTGTGCAGCCATCTCCATGAACCCTGACTCGATAGAGTGCTTTAACTCCTCTACGGCTCTCCGGAGGCCTCAGAGAGTCGCGTATGAATTCCCTTCTGAGGGAGAGCGTGTGTGCCGCGAGTCCCCTGTTTGTTTTCCGAGCAACACAGCGCAGAACAGGCTGTGGGGGGTCAACCCTTTCTATGCAGAGGGAAGGGCAATGAACTGATCCTCGCTTGCAGAGCCTGATTTCTACCGCTGTAAAGCAGCCCCAGGACAACGTTTTTGCCAGTATTACATTCAACGTGGCTCTCCCTCGGAGGAGGCCCTCTGAACAGCCCTGAAAGAATCCCTGAGCCTTCAGAGCCCCCTGGCGACTCTTACCTGTCATCTCTCTATTGTGACGCAAGGTACACTGTAGGTCCAGCCTGACAGAAAGAGCAGAAAAACCGGTCAACTTGGGAGACATTTGGACGATCCAAAGTCACCTAGGCCTGACTAAGTCATTAAGCGGGTAATGCTAGGCACGGCATGCAAAAGAGCCCGCCTGCAACGAAGTGTGATCATAGAAAGGCCCCGTGTGGCCGAAAGTCTCCAGTAGTCAGTCAGAGGGTGCCGGTAAATGCGCTGTGGGGTCACGTGGGAAACTGGAGCATGTGGGAGAAGCCCGACTCTCCCCCTTTGGAAAGCAACTTCGGGGCAGCTTCCAAGCTGCCTGCACGCCACGCCCCCAGGACACTGTTCACTCCACAGATGCCTCTGAGGAGCAGTGAGCTTCTGCAAAAGAAACCGGGCGCTTGCGGTTCCTCCCTGGGAGCTCAGCCCAGAGCATACTGTAGCTAAAGTGCCAACTAAAGGTGACCTCGATCCACGAGGTAAGGTGCACATTTTCCCATTCCCAGAGGCAGGGGTGCACCAGTTTCTAGGAAGTCTCAGTCAGTGGACGGCTTTAGCTTTAGTATGCCTCAGAGTGCTCAAGCCTCTGACGGGGGCACTTCTTTCCGAGGAAGTGCACCGTGGACCCAAAGCCTTCTGAGCCCCATCAAGGGATACACGGCTCTGGGACCATGCCTCACTACGCAGGTGAAAGGGCCGGGAACTAATCTGTTCTCTAAGGCTAGCGTTCCACAGCTTTGCAACAGCCCCAGGAGCACGGTTCTTGGGCAGGCTTTCTTTCCATGCGGGTCTGCCACGTTGAGGACACCTAAGCGGCCCTGAAAGAAACCACCGGGGCTCCAATCCACTTTGGGGACTCGTGCTCGACGTCTCTCTAAGTGAGGCAGAAAGTAGGCTTTAGGTCCAGCCCGAAGTAAAGTAGAGATTTACCCTGAGCCTTGCTAGGCACTTGGAACATGCAAAGTCACCTAGGCCTCCTGAGGGCATTTAGAGGATTACGCCATTCAGCACATGCAGAACTCACTGCATCCCAAAGTTTCATCGCAGAAGGCCGAATTGTGCTGCAAGGGCCTCCTTTGGCTTGTCAGCGAAGAGAGGTCTATGTGCTGGGTGATCCGGTGTGTAATTGAGAAGAAGCCTGGCGAAAGGCAGGATTTCCCCCCGTTTGAAAGGTAGATAGTGGCGGCCTCAAGATGACTGAAAGTGCTCTTACCCGTCTTCTAGTCAGTGCTAGGAATGCCTCAGGGAAGAAAGTGAGTTTTCTCCTACGAATCCAGGTGGTGGCCAGTGCCTTGCTAGGAGCTCATCCCACGGCTTGCCCGAGCTAAAGTGCGAAGTAAACGTGACCCCGGGCCTCAAGGTAAGCACGAGTGTTTCCTATCAGCACACTTTGCTGTGCAGCCATCTCCATGAACCCTGACTCGATAGAGTGCTTTAACTCCTCTACGGCTCTCCGGAGGCCTCAGAGAGTCGCGTATGAATTCCCTTCTGAGGGAGAGCGTGTGTGCCGCGAGTCCCCTGTTTGTTTTCCGAGCAACACAGCGCAGAACAGGCTGTGGGGGGTCAACCCTTTCTATGCAGAGGGAAGGGCAATGAACTGATCCTCGCTTGCAGAGCCTGATTTCTACCGCTGTAAAGCAGCCCCAGGACAACGTTTTTGCCAGTATTACATTCAACGTGGCTCTCCCTCGGAGGAGGCCCTCTGAACAGCCCTGAAAGAATCCCTGAGCCTTCAGAGCCCCCTGGCGACTCTTACCTGTCATCTCTCTATTGTGACGCAAGGTACACTGTAGGTCCAGCCTGACAGAAAGAGCAGAAAAACCGGTCAACTTGGGAGACATTTGGACGATCCAAAGTCACCTAGGCCTGACTAAGTCATTAAGCGGGTAATGCTAGGCACGGCATGCAAAAGAGCCCGCCTGCAACGAAGTGTGATCATAGAAAGGCCCCGTGTGGCCGAAAGTCTCCAGTAGTCAGTCAGAGGGTGCCGGTAAATGCGCTGTGGGGTCACGTGGGAAACTGGAGCATGTGGGAGAAGCCCGACTCTCCCCCTTTGGAAAGCAACTTCGGGGCAGCTTCCAAGCTGCCTGCACGCCACGCCCCCAGGACACTGTTCACTCCACAGATGCCTCTGAGGAGCAGTGAGCTTCTGCAAAAGAAACCGGGCGCTTGCGGTTCCTCCCTGGGAGCTCAGCCCAGAGCATACTGTAGCTAAAGTGCCAACTAAAGGTGACCTCGATCCACGAGGTAAGGTGCACATTTTCCCATTCCCAGAGGCAGGGGTGCACCAGTTTCTAGGAAGTCTCAGTCAGTGGACGGCTTTAGCTTTAGTATGCCTCAGAGTGCTCAAGCCTCTGACGGGGGCACTTCTTTCCGAGGAAGTGCACCGTGGACCCAAAGCCTTCTGAGCCCCATCAAGGGATACACGGCTCTGGGACCATGCCTCACTACGCAGGTGAAAGGGCCGGGAACTAATCTGTTCTCTAAGGCTAGCGTTCCACAGCTTTGCAACAGCCCCAGGAGCACGGTTCTTGGGCAGGCTTTCTTTCCATGCGGGTCTGCCACGTTGAGGACACCTAAGCGGCCCTGAAAGAAACCACCGGGGCTCCAATCCACTTTGGGGACTCGTGCTCGACGTCTCTCTAAGTGAGGCAGAAAGTAGGCTTTAGGTCCAGCCCGAAGTAAAGTAGAGATTTACCCTGAGCCTTGCTAGGCACTTGGAACATGCAAAGTCACCTAGGCCTCCTGAGGGCATTTAGAGGATTACGCCATTCAGCACATGCAGAACTCACTGCATCCCAAAGTTTCATCGCAGAAGGCCGAATTGTGCTGCAAGGGCCTCCTTTGGCTTGTCAGCGAAGAGAGGTCTATGTGCTGGGTGATCCGGTGTGTAATTGAGAAGAAGCCTGGCGAAAGGCAGGATTTCCCCCCGTTTGAAAGGTAGATAGTGGCGGCCTCAAGATGACTGAAAGTGCTCTTACCCGTCTTCTAGTCAGTGCTAGGAATGCCTCAGGGAAGAAAGTGAGTTTTCTCCTACGAATCCAGGTGGTGGCCAGTGCCTTGCTAGGAGCTCATCCCACGGCTTGCCCGAGCTAAAGTGCGAAGTAAACGTGACCCCGGGCCTCAAGGTAAGCACGAGTGTTTCCTATCAGCACACTTTGCTGTGCAGCCATCTCCATGAACCCTGACTCGATAGAGTGCTTTAACTCCTCTACGGCTCTCCGGAGGCCTCAGAGAGTCGCGTATGAATTCCCTTCTGAGGGAGAGCGTGTGTGCCGCGAGTCCCCTGTTTGTTTTCCGAGCAACACAGCGCAGAACAGGCTGTGGGGGGTCAACCCTTTCTATGCAGAGGGAAGGGCAATGAACTGATCCTCGCTTGCAGAGCCTGATTTCTACCGCTGTAAAGCAGCCCCAGGACAACGTTTTTGCCAGTATTACATTCAACGTGGCTCTCCCTCGGAGGAGGCCCTCTGAACAGCCCTGAAAGAATCCCTGAGCCTTCAGAGCCCCCTGGCGACTCTTACCTGTCATCTCTCTATTGTGACGCAAGGTACACTGTAGGTCCAGCCTGACAGAAAGAGCAGAAAAACCGGTCAACTTGGGAGACATTTGGACGATCCAAAGTCACCTAGGCCTGACTAAGTCATTAAGCGGGTAATGCTAGGCACGGCATGCAAAAGAGCCCGCCTGCAACGAAGTGTGATCATAGAAAGGCCCCGTGTGGCCGAAAGTCTCCAGTAGTCAGTCAGAGGGTGCCGGTAAATGCGCTGTGGGGTCACGTGGGAAACTGGAGCATGTGGGAGAAGCCCGACTCTCCCCCTTTGGAAAGCAACTTCGGGGCAGCTTCCAAGCTGCCTGCACGCCACGCCCCCAGGACACTGTTCACTCCACAGATGCCTCTGAGGAGCAGTGAGCTTCTGCAAAAGAAACCGGGCGCTTGCGGTTCCTCCCTGGGAGCTCAGCCCAGAGCATACTGTAGCTAAAGTGCCAACTAAAGGTGACCTCGATCCACGAGGTAAGGTGCACATTTTCCCATTCCCAGAGGCAGGGGTGCACCAGTTTCTAGGAAGTCTCAGTCAGTGGACGGCTTTAGCTTTAGTATGCCTCAGAGTGCTCAAGCCTCTGACGGGGGCACTTCTTTCCGAGGAAGTGCACCGTGGACCCAAAGCCTTCTGAGCCCCATCAAGGGATACACGGCTCTGGGACCATGCCTCACTACGCAGGTGAAAGGGCCGGGAACTAATCTGTTCTCTAAGGCTAGCGTTCCACAGCTTTGCAACAGCCCCAGGAGCACGGTTCTTGGGCAGGCTTTCTTTCCATGCGGGTCTGCCACGTTGAGGACACCTAAGCGGCCCTGAAAGAAACCACCGGGGCTCCAATCCACTTTGGGGACTCGTGCTCGACGTCTCTCTAAGTGAGGCAGAAAGTAGGCTTTAGGTCCAGCCCGAAGTAAAGTAGAGATTTACCCTGAGCCTTGCTAGGCACTTGGAACATGCAAAGTCACCTAGGCCTCCTGAGGGCATTTAGAGGATTACGCCATTCAGCACATGCAGAACTCACTGCATCCCAAAGTTTCATCGCAGAAGGCCGAATTGTGCTGCAAGGGCCTCCTTTGGCTTGTCAGCGAAGAGAGGTCTATGTGCTGGGTGATCCGGTGTGTAATTGAGAAGAAGCCTGGCGAAAGGCAGGATTTCCCCCCGTTTGAAAGGTAGATAGTGGCGGCCTCAAGATGACTGAAAGTGCTCTTACCCGTCTTCTAGTCAGTGCTAGGAATGCCTCAGGGAAGAAAGTGAGTTTTCTCCTACGAATCCAGGTGGTGGCCAGTGCCTTGCTAGGAGCTCATCCCACGGCTTGCCCGAGCTAAAGTGCGAAGTAAACGTGACCCCGGGCCTCAAGGTAAGCACGAGTGTTTCCTATCAGCACACTTTGCTGTGCAGCCATCTCCATGAACCCTGACTCGATAGAGTGCTTTAACTCCTCTACGGCTCTCCGGAGGCCTCAGAGAGTCGCGTATGAATTCCCTTCTGAGGGAGAGCGTGTGTGCCGCGAGTCCCCTGTTTGTTTTCCGAGCAACACAGCGCAGAACAGGCTGTGGGGGGTCAACCCTTTCTATGCAGAGGGAAGGGCAATGAACTGATCCTCGCTTGCAGAGCCTGATTTCTACCGCTGTAAAGCAGCCCCAGGACAACGTTTTTGCCAGTATTACATTCAACGTGGCTCTCCCTCGGAGGAGGCCCTCTGAACAGCCCTGAAAGAATCCCTGAGCCTTCAGAGCCCCCTGGCGACTCTTACCTGTCATCTCTCTATTGTGACGCAAGGTACACTGTAGGTCCAGCCTGACAGAAAGAGCAGAAAAACCGGTCAACTTGGGAGACATTTGGACGATCCAAAGTCACCTAGGCCTGACTAAGTCATTAAGCGGGTAATGCTAGGCACGGCATGCAAAAGAGCCCGCCTGCAACGAAGTGTGATCATAGAAAGGCCCCGTGTGGCCGAAAGTCTCCAGTAGTCAGTCAGAGGGTGCCGGTAAATGCGCTGTGGGGTCACGTGGGAAACTGGAGCATGTGGGAGAAGCCCGACTCTCCCCCTTTGGAAAGCAACTTCGGGGCAGCTTCCAAGCTGCCTGCACGCCACGCCCCCAGGACACTGTTCACTCCACAGATGCCTCTGAGGAGCAGTGAGCTTCTGCAAAAGAAACCGGGCGCTTGCGGTTCCTCCCTGGGAGCTCAGCCCAGAGCATACTGTAGCTAAAGTGCCAACTAAAGGTGACCTCGATCCACGAGGTAAGGTGCACATTTTCCCATTCCCAGAGGCAGGGGTGCACCAGTTTCTAGGAAGTCTCAGTCAGTGGACGGCTTTAGCTTTAGTATGCCTCAGAGTGCTCAAGCCTCTGACGGGGGCACTTCTTTCCGAGGAAGTGCACCGTGGACCCAAAGCCTTCTGAGCCCCATCAAGGGATACACGGCTCTGGGACCATGCCTCACTACGCAGGTGAAAGGGCCGGGAACTAATCTGTTCTCTAAGGCTAGCGTTCCACAGCTTTGCAACAGCCCCAGGAGCACGGTTCTTGGGCAGGCTTTCTTTCCATGCGGGTCTGCCACGTTGAGGACACCTAAGCGGCCCTGAAAGAAACCACCGGGGCTCCAATCCACTTTGGGGACTCGTGCTCGACGTCTCTCTAAGTGAGGCAGAAAGTAGGCTTTAGGTCCAGCCCGAAGTAAAGTAGAGATTTACCCTGAGCCTTGCTAGGCACTTGGAACATGCAAAGTCACCTAGGCCTCCTGAGGGCATTTAGAGGATTACGCCATTCAGCACATGCAGAACTCACTGCATCCCAAAGTTTCATCGCAGAAGGCCGAATTGTGCTGCAAGGGCCTCCTTTGGCTTGTCAGCGAAGAGAGGTCTATGTGCTGGGTGATCCGGTGTGTAATTGAGAAGAAGCCTGGCGAAAGGCAGGATTTCCCCCCGTTTGAAAGGTAGATAGTGGCGGCCTCAAGATGACTGAAAGTGCTCTTACCCGTCTTCTAGTCAGTGCTAGGAATGCCTCAGGGAAGAAAGTGAGTTTTCTCCTACGAATCCAGGTGGTGGCCAGTGCCTTGCTAGGAGCTCATCCCACGGCTTGCCCGAGCTAAAGTGCGAAGTAAACGTGACCCCGGGCCTCAAGGTAAGCACGAGTGTTTCCTATCAGCACACTTTGCTGTGCAGCCATCTCCATGAACCCTGACTCGATAGAGTGCTTTAACTCCTCTACGGCTCTCCGGAGGCCTCAGAGAGTCGCGTATGAATTCCCTTCTGAGGGAGAGCGTGTGTGCCGCGAGTCCCCTGTTTGTTTTCCGAGCAACACAGCGCAGAACAGGCTGTGGGGGGTCAACCCTTTCTATGCAGAGGGAAGGGCAATGAACTGATCCTCGCTTGCAGAGCCTGATTTCTACCGCTGTAAAGCAGCCCCAGGACAACGTTTTTGCCAGTATTACATTCAACGTGGCTCTCCCTCGGAGGAGGCCCTCTGAACAGCCCTGAAAGAATCCCTGAGCCTTCAGAGCCCCCTGGCGACTCTTACCTGTCATCTCTCTATTGTGACGCAAGGTACACTGTAGGTCCAGCCTGACAGAAAGAGCAGAAAAACCGGTCAACTTGGGAGACATTTGGACGATCCAAAGTCACCTAGGCCTGACTAAGTCATTAAGCGGGTAATGCTAGGCACGGCATGCAAAAGAGCCCGCCTGCAACGAAGTGTGATCATAGAAAGGCCCCGTGTGGCCGAAAGTCTCCAGTAGTCAGTCAGAGGGTGCCGGTAAATGCGCTGTGGGGTCACGTGGGAAACTGGAGCATGTGGGAGAAGCCCGACTCTCCCCCTTTGGAAAGCAACTTCGGGGCAGCTTCCAAGCTGCCTGCACGCCACGCCCCCAGGACACTGTTCACTCCACAGATGCCTCTGAGGAGCAGTGAGCTTCTGCAAAAGAAACCGGGCGCTTGCGGTTCCTCCCTGGGAGCTCAGCCCAGAGCATACTGTAGCTAAAGTGCCAACTAAAGGTGACCTCGATCCACGAGGTAAGGTGCACATTTTCCCATTCCCAGAGGCAGGGGTGCACCAGTTTCTAGGAAGTCTCAGTCAGTGGACGGCTTTAGCTTTAGTATGCCTCAGAGTGCTCAAGCCTCTGACGGGGGCACTTCTTTCCGAGGAAGTGCACCGTGGACCCAAAGCCTTCTGAGCCCCATCAAGGGATACACGGCTCTGGGACCATGCCTCACTACGCAGGTGAAAGGGCCGGGAACTAATCTGTTCTCTAAGGCTAGCGTTCCACAGCTTTGCAACAGCCCCAGGAGCACGGTTCTTGGGCAGGCTTTCTTTCCATGCGGGTCTGCCACGTTGAGGACACCTAAGCGGCCCTGAAAGAAACCACCGGGGCTCCAATCCACTTTGGGGACTCGTGCTCGACGTCTCTCTAAGTGAGGCAGAAAGTAGGCTTTAGGTCCAGCCCGAAGTAAAGTAGAGATTTACCCTGAGCCTTGCTAGGCACTTGGAACATGCAAAGTCACCTAGGCCTCCTGAGGGCATTTAGAGGATTACGCCATTCAGCACATGCAGAACTCACTGCATCCCAAAGTTTCATCGCAGAAGGCCGAATTGTGCTGCAAGGGCCTCCTTTGGCTTGTCAGCGAAGAGAGGTCTATGTGCTGGGTGATCCGGTGTGTAATTGAGAAGAAGCCTGGCGAAAGGCAGGATTTCCCCCCGTTTGAAAGGTAGATAGTGGCGGCCTCAAGATGACTGAAAGTGCTCTTACCCGTCTTCTAGTCAGTGCTAGGAATGCCTCAGGGAAGAAAGTGAGTTTTCTCCTACGAATCCAGGTGGTGGCCAGTGCCTTGCTAGGAGCTCATCCCACGGCTTGCCCGAGCTAAAGTGCGAAGTAAACGTGACCCCGGGCCTCAAGGTAAGCACGAGTGTTTCCTATCAGCACACTTTGCTGTGCAGCCATCTCCATGAACCCTGACTCGATAGAGTGCTTTAACTCCTCTACGGCTCTCCGGAGGCCTCAGAGAGTCGCGTATGAATTCCCTTCTGAGGGAGAGCGTGTGTGCCGCGAGTCCCCTGTTTGTTTTCCGAGCAACACAGCGCAGAACAGGCTGTGGGGGGTCAACCCTTTCTATGCAGAGGGAAGGGCAATGAACTGATCCTCGCTTGCAGAGCCTGATTTCTACCGCTGTAAAGCAGCCCCAGGACAACGTTTTTGCCAGTATTACATTCAACGTGGCTCTCCCTCGGAGGAGGCCCTCTGAACAGCCCTGAAAGAATCCCTGAGCCTTCAGAGCCCCCTGGCGACTCTTACCTGTCATCTCTCTATTGTGACGCAAGGTACACTGTAGGTCCAGCCTGACAGAAAGAGCAGAAAAACCGGTCAACTTGGGAGACATTTGGACGATCCAAAGTCACCTAGGCCTGACTAAGTCATTAAGCGGGTAATGCTAGGCACGGCATGCAAAAGAGCCCGCCTGCAACGAAGTGTGATCATAGAAAGGCCCCGTGTGGCCGAAAGTCTCCAGTAGTCAGTCAGAGGGTGCCGGTAAATGCGCTGTGGGGTCACGTGGGAAACTGGAGCATGTGGGAGAAGCCCGACTCTCCCCCTTTGGAAAGCAACTTCGGGGCAGCTTCCAAGCTGCCTGCACGCCACGCCCCCAGGACACTGTTCACTCCACAGATGCCTCTGAGGAGCAGTGAGCTTCTGCAAAAGAAACCGGGCGCTTGCGGTTCCTCCCTGGGAGCTCAGCCCAGAGCATACTGTAGCTAAAGTGCCAACTAAAGGTGACCTCGATCCACGAGGTAAGGTGCACATTTTCCCATTCCCAGAGGCAGGGGTGCACCAGTTTCTAGGAAGTCTCAGTCAGTGGACGGCTTTAGCTTTAGTATGCCTCAGAGTGCTCAAGCCTCTGACGGGGGCACTTCTTTCCGAGGAAGTGCACCGTGGACCCAAAGCCTTCTGAGCCCCATCAAGGGATACACGGCTCTGGGACCATGCCTCACTACGCAGGTGAAAGGGCCGGGAACTAATCTGTTCTCTAAGGCTAGCGTTCCACAGCTTTGCAACAGCCCCAGGAGCACGGTTCTTGGGCAGGCTTTCTTTCCATGCGGGTCTGCCACGTTGAGGACACCTAAGCGGCCCTGAAAGAAACCACCGGGGCTCCAATCCACTTTGGGGACTCGTGCTCGACGTCTCTCTAAGTGAGGCAGAAAGTAGGCTTTAGGTCCAGCCCGAAGTAAAGTAGAGATTTACCCTGAGCCTTGCTAGGCACTTGGAACATGCAAAGTCACCTAGGCCTCCTGAGGGCATTTAGAGGATTACGCCATTCAGCACATGCAGAACTCACTGCATCCCAAAGTTTCATCGCAGAAGGCCGAATTGTGCTGCAAGGGCCTCCTTTGGCTTGTCAGCGAAGAGAGGTCTATGTGCTGGGTGATCCGGTGTGTAATTGAGAAGAAGCCTGGCGAAAGGCAGGATTTCCCCCCGTTTGAAAGGTAGATAGTGGCGGCCTCAAGATGACTGAAAGTGCTCTTACCCGTCTTCTAGTCAGTGCTAGGAATGCCTCAGGGAAGAAAGTGAGTTTTCTCCTACGAATCCAGGTGGTGGCCAGTGCCTTGCTAGGAGCTCATCCCACGGCTTGCCCGAGCTAAAGTGCGAAGTAAACGTGACCCCGGGCCTCAAGGTAAGCACGAGTGTTTCCTATCAGCACACTTTGCTGTGCAGCCATCTCCATGAACCCTGACTCGATAGAGTGCTTTAACTCCTCTACGGCTCTCCGGAGGCCTCAGAGAGTCGCGTATGAATTCCCTTCTGAGGGAGAGCGTGTGTGCCGCGAGTCCCCTGTTTGTTTTCCGAGCAACACAGCGCAGAACAGGCTGTGGGGGGTCAACCCTTTCTATGCAGAGGGAAGGGCAATGAACTGATCCTCGCTTGCAGAGCCTGATTTCTACCGCTGTAAAGCAGCCCCAGGACAACGTTTTTGCCAGTATTACATTCAACGTGGCTCTCCCTCGGAGGAGGCCCTCTGAACAGCCCTGAAAGAATCCCTGAGCCTTCAGAGCCCCCTGGCGACTCTTACCTGTCATCTCTCTATTGTGACGCAAGGTACACTGTAGGTCCAGCCTGACAGAAAGAGCAGAAAAACCGGTCAACTTGGGAGACATTTGGACGATCCAAAGTCACCTAGGCCTGACTAAGTCATTAAGCGGGTAATGCTAGGCACGGCATGCAAAAGAGCCCGCCTGCAACGAAGTGTGATCATAGAAAGGCCCCGTGTGGCCGAAAGTCTCCAGTAGTCAGTCAGAGGGTGCCGGTAAATGCGCTGTGGGGTCACGTGGGAAACTGGAGCATGTGGGAGAAGCCCGACTCTCCCCCTTTGGAAAGCAACTTCGGGGCAGCTTCCAAGCTGCCTGCACGCCACGCCCCCAGGACACTGTTCACTCCACAGATGCCTCTGAGGAGCAGTGAGCTTCTGCAAAAGAAACCGGGCGCTTGCGGTTCCTCCCTGGGAGCTCAGCCCAGAGCATACTGTAGCTAAAGTGCCAACTAAAGGTGACCTCGATCCACGAGGTAAGGTGCACATTTTCCCATTCCCAGAGGCAGGGGTGCACCAGTTTCTAGGAAGTCTCAGTCAGTGGACGGCTTTAGCTTTAGTATGCCTCAGAGTGCTCAAGCCTCTGACGGGGGCACTTCTTTCCGAGGAAGTGCACCGTGGACCCAAAGCCTTCTGAGCCCCATCAAGGGATACACGGCTCTGGGACCATGCCTCACTACGCAGGTGAAAGGGCCGGGAACTAATCTGTTCTCTAAGGCTAGCGTTCCACAGCTTTGCAACAGCCCCAGGAGCACGGTTCTTGGGCAGGCTTTCTTTCCATGCGGGTCTGCCACGTTGAGGACACCTAAGCGGCCCTGAAAGAAACCACCGGGGCTCCAATCCACTTTGGGGACTCGTGCTCGACGTCTCTCTAAGTGAGGCAGAAAGTAGACTTTAGGTCCAGCCCGAAGTAAAGTAGAGATTTACCCTGAGCCTTGCTAGGCACTTGGAACATGCAAAGTCACCTAGGCCTCCTGAGGGCATTTAGAGGATTACGCCATTCAGCACATGCAGAACTCACTGCATCCCAAAGTTTCATCGCAGAAGGCCGAATTGTGCTGCAAGGGCCTCCTTTGGCTTGTCAGCGAAGAGAGGTCTATGTGCTGGGTGATCCGGTGTGTAATTGAGAAGAAGCCTGGCGAAAGGCAGGATTTCCCCCCGTTTGAAAGGTAGATAGTGGCGGCCTCAAGATGACTGAAAGTGCTCTTACCCGTCTTCTAGTCAGTGCTAGGAATGCCTCAGGGAAGAAAGTGAGTTTTCTCCTACGAATCCAGGTGGTGGCCAGTGCCTTGCTAGGAGCTCATCCCACGGCTTGCCCGAGCTAAAGTGCGAAGTAAACGTGACCCCGGGCCTCAAGGTAAGCACGAGTGTTTCCTATCAGCACACTTTGCTGTGCAGCCATCTCCATGAACCCTGACTCGATAGAGTGCTTTAACTCCTCTACGGCTCTCCGGAGGCCTCAGAGAGTCGCGTATGAATTCCCTTCTGAGGGAGAGCGTGTGTGCCGCGAGTCCCCTGTTTGTTTTCCGAGCAACACAGCGCAGAACAGGCTGTGGGGGGTCAACCCTTTCTATGCAGAGGGAAGGGCAATGAACTGATCCTCGCTTGCAGAGCCTGATTTCTACCGCTGTAAAGCAGCCCCAGGACAACGTTTTTGCCAGTATTACATTCAACGTGGCTCTCCCTCGGAGGAGGCCCTCTGAACAGCCCTGAAAGAATCCCTGAGCCTTCAGAGCCCCCTGGCGACTCTTACCTGTCATCTCTCTATTGTGACGCAAGGTACACTGTAGGTCCAGCCTGACAGAAAGAGCAGAAAAACCGGTCAACTTGGGAGACATTTGGACGATCCAAAGTCACCTAGGCCTGACTAAGTCATTAAGCGGGTAATGCTAGGCACGGCATGCAAAAGAGCCCGCCTGCAACGAAGTGTGATCATAGAAAGGCCCCGTGTGGCCGAAAGTCTCCAGTAGTCAGTCAGAGGGTGCCGGTAAATGCGCTGTGGGGTCACGTGGGAAACTGGAGCATGTGGGAGAAGCCCGACTCTCCCCCTTTGGAAAGCAACTTCGGGGCAGCTTCCAAGCTGCCTGCACGCCACGCCCCCAGGACACTGTTCACTCCACAGATGCCTCTGAGGAGCAGTGAGCTTCTGCAAAAGAAACCGGGCGCTTGCGGTTCCTCCCTGGGAGCTCAGCCCAGAGCATACTGTAGCTAAAGTGCCAACTAAAGGTGACCTCGATCCACGAGGTAAGGTGCACATTTTCCCATTCCCAGAGGCAGGGGTGCACCAGTTTCTAGGAAGTCTCAGTCAGTGGACGGCTTTAGCTTTAGTATGCCTCAGAGTGCTCAAGCCTCTGACGGGGGCACTTCTTTCCGAGGAAGTGCACCGTGGACCCAAAGCCTTCTGAGCCCCATCAAGGGATACACGGCTCTGGGACCATGCCTCACTACGCAGGTGAAAGGGCCGGGAACTAATCTGTTCTCTAAGGCTAGCGTTCCACAGCTTTGCAACAGCCCCAGGAGCACGGTTCTTGGGCAGGCTTTCTTTCCATGCGGGTCTGCCACGTTGAGGACACCTAAGCGGCCCTGAAAGAAACCACCGGGGCTCCAATCCACTTTGGGGACTCGTGCTCGACGTCTCTCTAAGTGAGGCAGAAAGTAGGCTTTAGGTCCAGCCCGAAGTAAAGTAGAGATTTACCCTGAGCCTTGCTAGGCACTTGGAACATGCAAAGTCACCTAGGCCTCCTGAGGGCATTTAGAGGATTACGCCATTCAGCACATGCAGAACTCACTGCATCCCAAAGTTTCATCGCAGAAGGCCGAATTGTGCTGCAAGGGCCTCCTTTGGCTTGTCAGCGAAGAGAGGTCTATGTGCTGGGTGATCCGGTGTGTAATTGAGAAGAAGCCTGGCGAAAGGCAGGATTTCCCCCCGTTTGAAAGGTAGATAGTGGCGGCCTCAAGATGACTGAAAGTGCTCTTACCCGTCTTCTAGTCAGTGCTAGGAATGCCTCAGGGAAGAAAGTGAGTTTTCTCCTACGAATCCAGGTGGTGGCCAGTGCCTTGCTAGGAGCTCATCCCACGGCTTGCCCGAGCTAAAGTGCGAAGTAAACGTGACCCCGGGCCTCAAGGTAAGCACGAGTGTTTCCTATCAGCACACTTTGCTGTGCAGCCATCTCCATGAACCCTGACTCGATAGAGTGCTTTAACTCCTCTACGGCTCTCCGGAGGCCTCAGAGAGTCGCGTATGAATTCCCTTCTGAGGGAGAGCGTGTGTGCCGCGAGTCCCCTGTTTGTTTTCCGAGCAACACAGCGCAGAACAGGCTGTGGGGGGTCAACCCTTTCTATGCAGAGGGAAGGGCAATGAACTGATCCTCGCTTGCAGAGCCTGATTTCTACCGCTGTAAAGCAGCCCCAGGACAACGTTTTTGCCAGTATTACATTCAACGTGGCTCTCCCTCGGAGGAGGCCCTCTGAACAGCCCTGAAAGAATCCCTGAGCCTTCAGAGCCCCCTGGCGACTCTTACCTGTCATCTCTCTATTGTGACGCAAGGTACACTGTAGGTCCAGCCTGACAGAAAGAGCAGAAAAACCGGTCAACTTGGGAGACATTTGGACGATCCAAAGTCACCTAGGCCTGACTAAGTCATTAAGCGGGTAATGCTAGGCACGGCATGCAAAAGAGCCCGCCTGCAACGAAGTGTGATCATAGAAAGGCCCCGTGTGGCCGAAAGTCTCCAGTAGTCAGTCAGAGGGTGCCGGTAAATGCGCTGTGGGGTCACGTGGGAAACTGGAGCATGTGGGAGAAGCCCGACTCTCCCCCTTTGGAAAGCAACTTCGGGGCAGCTTCCAAGCTGCCTGCACGCCACGCCCCCAGGACACTGTTCACTCCACAGATGCCTCTGAGGAGCAGTGAGCTTCTGCAAAAGAAACCGGGCGCTTGCGGTTCCTCCCTGGGAGCTCAGCCCAGAGCATACTGTAGCTAAAGTGCCAACTAAAGGTGACCTCGATCCACGAGGTAAGGTGCACATTTTCCCATTCCCAGAGGCAGGGGTGCACCAGTTTCTAGGAAGTCTCAGTCAGTGGACGGCTTTAGCTTTAGTATGCCTCAGAGTGCTCAAGCCTCTGACGGGGGCACTTCTTTCCGAGGAAGTGCACCGTGGACCCAAAGCCTTCTGAGCCCCATCAAGGGATACACGGCTCTGGGACCATGCCTCACTACGCAGGTGAAAGGGCCGGGAACTAATCTGTTCTCTAAGGCTAGCGTTCCACAGCTTTGCAACAGCCCCAGGAGCACGGTTCTTGGGCAGGCTTTCTTTCCATGCGGGTCTGCCACGTTGAGGACACCTAAGCGGCCCTGAAAGAAACCACCGGGGCTCCAATCCACTTTGGGGACTCGTGCTCGACGTCTCTCTAAGTGAGGCAGAAAGTAGGCTTTAGGTCCAGCCCGAAGTAAAGTAGAGATTTACCCTGAGCCTTGCTAGGCACTTGGAACATGCAAAGTCACCTAGGCCTCCTGAGGGCATTTAGAGGATTACGCCATTCAGCACATGCAGAACTCACTGCATCCCAAAGTTTCATCGCAGAAGGCCGAATTGTGCTGCAAGGGCCTCCTTTGGCTTGTCAGCGAAGAGAGGTCTATGTGCTGGGTGATCCGGTGTGTAATTGAGAAGAAGCCTGGCGAAAGGCAGGATTTCCCCCCGTTTGAAAGGTAGATAGTGGCGGCCTCAAGATGACTGAAAGTGCTCTTACCCGTCTTCTAGTCAGTGCTAGGAATGCCTCAGGGAAGAAAGTGAGTTTTCTCCTACGAATCCAGGTGGTGGCCAGTGCCTTGCTAGGAGCTCATCCCACGGCTTGCCCGAGCTAAAGTGCGAAGTAAACGTGACCCCGGGCCTCAAGGTAAGCACGAGTGTTTCCTATCAGCACACTTTGCTGTGCAGCCATCTCCATGAACCCTGACTCGATAGAGTGCTTTAACTCCTCTACGGCTCTCCGGAGGCCTCAGAGAGTCGCGTATGAATTCCCTTCTGAGGGAGAGCGTGTGTGCCGCGAGTCCCCTGTTTGTTTTCCGAGCAACACAGCGCAGAACAGGCTGTGGGGGGTCAACCCTTTCTATGCAGAGGGAAGGGCAATGAACTGATCCTCGCTTGCAGAGCCTGATTTCTACCGCTGTAAAGCAGCCCCAGGACAACGTTTTTGCCAGTATTACATTCAACGTGGCTCTCCCTCGGAGGAGGCCCTCTGAACAGCCCTGAAAGAATCCCTGAGCCTTCAGAGCCCCCTGGCGACTCTTACCTGTCATCTCTCTATTGTGACGCAAGGTACACTGTAGGTCCAGCCTGACAGAAAGAGCAGAAAAACCGGTCAACTTGGGAGACATTTGGACGATCCAAAGTCACCTAGGCCTGACTAAGTCATTAAGCGGGTAATGCTAGGCACGGCATGCAAAAGAGCCCGCCTGCAACGAAGTGTGATCATAGAAAGGCCCCGTGTGGCCGAAAGTCTCCAGTAGTCAGTCAGAGGGTGCCGGTAAATGCGCTGTGGGGTCACGTGGGAAACTGGAGCATGTGGGAGAAGCCCGACTCTCCCCCTTTGGAAAGCAACTTCGGGGCAGCTTCCAAGCTGCCTGCACGCCACGCCCCCAGGACACTGTTCACTCCACAGATGCCTCTGAGGAGCAGTGAGCTTCTGCAAAAGAAACCGGGCGCTTGCGGTTCCTCCCTGGGAGCTCAGCCCAGAGCATACTGTAGCTAAAGTGCCAACTAAAGGTGACCTCGATCCACGAGGTAAGGTGCACATTTTCCCATTCCCAGAGGCAGGGGTGCACCAGTTTCTAGGAAGTCTCAGTCAGTGGACGGCTTTAGCTTTAGTATGCCTCAGAGTGCTCAAGCCTCTGACGGGGGCACTTCTTTCCGAGGAAGTGCACCGTGGACCCAAAGCCTTCTGAGCCCCATCAAGGGATACACGGCTCTGGGACCATGCCTCACTACGCAGGTGAAAGGGCCGGGAACTAATCTGTTCTCTAAGGCTAGCGTTCCACAGCTTTGCAACAGCCCCAGGAGCACGGTTCTTGGGCAGGCTTTCTTTCCATGCGGGTCTGCCACGTTGAGGACACCTAAGCGGCCCTGAAAGAAACCACCGGGGCTCCAATCCACTTTGGGGACTCGTGCTCGACGTCTCTCTAAGTGAGGCAGAAAGTAGGCTTTAGGTCCAGCCCGAAGTAAAGTAGAGATTTACCCTGAGCCTTGCTAGGCACTTGGAACATGCAAAGTCACCTAGGCCTCCTGAGGGCATTTAGAGGATTACGCCATTCAGCACATGCAGAACTCACTGCATCCCAAAGTTTCATCGCAGAAGGCCGAATTGTGCTGCAAGGGCCTCCTTTGGCTTGTCAGCGAAGAGAGGTCTATGTGCTGGGTGATCCGGTGTGTAATTGAGAAGAAGCCTGGCGAAAGGCAGGATTTCCCCCCATTTGAAAGGTAGATAGTGGCGGCCTCAAGATGACTGAAAGTGCTCTTACCCGTCTTCTAGTCAGTGCTAGGAATGCCTCAGGGAAGAAAGTGAGTTTTCTCCTACGAATCCAGGTGGTGGCCAGTGCCTTGCTAGGAGCTCATCCCACGGCTTGCCCGAGCTAAAGTGCGAAGTAAACGTGACCCCGGGCCTCAAGGTAAGCACGAGTGTTTCCTATCAGCACACTTTGCTGTGCAGCCATCTCCATGAACCCTGACTCGATAGAGTGCTTTAACTCCTCTACGGCTCTCCGGAGGCCTCAGAGAGTCGCGTATGAATTCCCTTCTGAGGGAGAGCGTGTGTGCCGCGAGTCCCCTGTTTGTTTTCCGAGCAACACAGCGCAGAACAGGCTGTGGGGGGTCAACCCTTTCTATGCAGAGGGAAGGGCAATGAACTGATCCTCGCTTGCAGAGCCTGATTTCTACCGCTGTAAAGCAGCCCCAGGACAACGTTTTTGCCAGTATTACATTCAACGTGGCTCTCCCTCGGAGGAGGCCCTCTGAACAGCCCTGAAAGAATCCCTGAGCCTTCAGAGCCCCCTGGCGACTCTTACCTGTCATCTCTCTATTGTGACGCAAGGTACACTGTAGGTCCAGCCTGACAGAAAGAGCAGAAAAACCGGTCAACTTGGGAGACATTTGGACGATCCAAAGTCACCTAGGCCTGACTAAGTCATTAAGCGGGTAATGCTAGGCACGGCATGCAAAAGAGCCCGCCTGCAACGAAGTGTGATCATAGAAAGGCCCCGTGTGGCCGAAAGTCTCCAGTAGTCAGTCAGAGGGTGCCGGTAAATGCGCTGTGGGGTCACGTGGGAAACTGGAGCATGTGGGAGAAGCCCGACTCTCCCCCTTTGGAAAGCAACTTCGGGGCAGCTTCCAAGCTGCCTGCACGCCACGCCCCCAGGACACTGTTCACTCCACAGATGCCTCTGAGGAGCAGTGAGCTTCTGCAAAAGAAACCGGGCGCTTGCGGTTCCTCCCTGGGAGCTCAGCCCAGAGCATACTGTAGCTAAAGTGCCAACTAAAGGTGACCTCGATCCACGAGGTAAGGTGCACATTTTCCCATTCCCAGAGGCAGGGGTGCACCAGTTTCTAGGAAGTCTCAGTCAGTGGACGGCTTTAGCTTTAGTATGCCTCAGAGTGCTCAAGCCTCTGACGGGGGCACTTCTTTCCGAGGAAGTGCACCGTGGACCCAAAGCCTTCTGAGCCCCATCAAGGGATACACGGCTCTGGGACCATGCCTCACTACGCAGGTGAAAGGGCCGGGAACTAATCTGTTCTCTAAGGCTAGCGTTCCACAGCTTTGCAACAGCCCCAGGAGCACGGTTCTTGGGCAGGCTTTCTTTCCATGCGGGTCTGCCACGTTGAGGACACCTAAGCGGCCCTGAAAGAAACCACCGGGGCTCCAATCCACTTTGGGGACTCGTGCTCGACGTCTCTCTAAGTGAGGCAGAAAGTAGGCTTTAGGTCCAGCCCGAAGTAAAGTAGAGATTTACCCTGAGCCTTGCTAGGCACTTGGAACATGCAAAGTCACCTAGGCCTCCTGAGGGCATTTAGAGGATTACGCCATTCAGCACATGCAGAACTCACTGCATCCCAAAGTTTCATCGCAGAAGGCCGAATTGTGCTGCAAGGGCCTCCTTTGGCTTGTCAGCGAAGAGAGGTCTATGTGCTGGGTGATCCGGTGTGTAATTGAGAAGAAGCCTGGCGAAAGGCAGGATTTCCCCCCGTTTGAAAGGTAGATAGTGGCGGCCTCAAGATGACTGAAAGTGCTCTTACCCGTCTTCTAGTCAGTGCTAGGAATGCCTCAGGGAAGAAAGTGAGTTTTCTCCTACGAATCCAGGTGGTGGCCAGTGCCTTGCTAGGAGCTCATCCCACGGCTTGCCCGAGCTAAAGTGCGAAGTAAACGTGACCCCGGGCCTCAAGGTAAGCACGAGTGTTTCCTATCAGCACACTTTGCTGTGCAGCCATCTCCATGAACCCTGACTCGATAGAGTGCTTTAACTCCTCTACGGCTCTCCGGAGGCCTCAGAGAGTCGCGTATGAATTCCCTTCTGAGGGAGAGCGTGTGTGCCGCGAGTCCCCTGTTTGTTTTCCGAGCAACACAGCGCAGAACAGGCTGTGGGGGGTCAACCCTTTCTATGCAGAGGGAAGGGCAATGAACTGATCCTCGCTTGCAGAGCCTGATTTCTACCGCTGTAAAGCAGCCCCAGGACAACGTTTTTGCCAGTATTACATTCAACGTGGCTCTCCCTCGGAGGAGGCCCTCTGAACAGCCCTGAAAGAATCCCTGAGCCTTCAGAGCCCCCTGGCGACTCTTACCTGTCATCTCTCTATTGTGACGCAAGGTACACTGTAGGTCCAGCCTGACAGAAAGAGCAGAAAAACCGGTCAACTTGGGAGACATTTGGACGATCCAAAGTCACCTAGGCCTGACTAAGTCATTAAGCGGGTAATGCTAGGCACGGCATGCAAAAGAGCCCGCCTGCAACGAAGTGTGATCATAGAAAGGCCCCGTGTGGCCGAAAGTCTCCAGTAGTCAGTCAGAGGGTGCCGGTAAATGCGCTGTGGGGTCACGTGGGAAACTGGAGCATGTGGGAGAAGCCCGACTCTCCCCCTTTGGAAAGCAACTTCGGGGCAGCTTCCAAGCTGCCTGCACGCCACGCCCCCAGGACACTGTTCACTCCACAGATGCCTCTGAGGAGCAGTGAGCTTCTGCAAAAGAAACCGGGCGCTTGCGGTTCCTCCCTGGGAGCTCAGCCCAGAGCATACTGTAGCTAAAGTGCCAACTAAAGGTGACCTCGATCCACGAGGTAAGGTGCACATTTTCCCATTCCCAGAGGCAGGGGTGCACCAGTTTCTAGGAAGTCTCAGTCAGTGGACGGCTTTAGCTTTAGTATGCCTCAGAGTGCTCAAGCCTCTGACGGGGGCACTTCTTTCCGAGGAAGTGCACCGTGGACCCAAAGCCTTCTGAGCCCCATCAAGGGATACACGGCTCTGGGACCATGCCTCACTACGCAGGTGAAAGGGCCGGGAACTAATCTGTTCTCTAAGGCTAGCGTTCCACAGCTTTGCAACAGCCCCAGGAGCACGGTTCTTGGGCAGGCTTTCTTTCCATGCGGGTCTGCCACGTTGAGGACACCTAAGCGGCCCTGAAAGAAACCACCGGGGCTCCAATCCACTTTGGGGACTCGTGCTCGACGTCTCTCTAAGTGAGGCAGAAAGTAGGCTTTAGGTCCAGCCCGAAGTAAAGTAGAGATTTACCCTGAGCCTTGCTAGGCACTTGGAACATGCAAAGTCACCTAGGCCTCCTGAGGGCATTTAGAGGATTACGCCATTCAGCACATGCAGAACTCACTGCATCCCAAAGTTTCATCGCAGAAGGCCGAATTGTGCTGCAAGGGCCTCCTTTGGCTTGTCAGCGAAGAGAGGTCTATGTGCTGGGTGATCCGGTGTGTAATTGAGAAGAAGCCTGGCGAAAGGCAGGATTTCCCCCCGTTTGAAAGGTAGATAGTGGCGGCCTCAAGATGACTGAAAGTGCTCTTACCCGTCTTCTAGTCAGTGCTAGGAATGCCTCAGGGAAGAAAGTGAGTTTTCTCCTACGAATCCAGGTGGTGGCCAGTGCCTTGCTAGGAGCTCATCCCACGGCTTGCCCGAGCTAAAGTGCGAAGTAAACGTGACCCCGGGCCTCAAGGTAAGCACGAGTGTTTCCTATCAGCACACTTTGCTGTGCAGCCATCTCCATGAACCCTGACTCGATAGAGTGCTTTAACTCCTCTACGGCTCTCCGGAGGCCTCAGAGAGTCGCGTATGAATTCCCTTCTGAGGGAGAGCGTGTGTGCCGCGAGTCCCCTGTTTGTTTTCCGAGCAACACAGCGCAGAACAGGCTGTGGGGGGTCAACCCTTTCTATGCAGAGGGAAGGGCAATGAACTGATCCTCGCTTGCAGAGCCTGATTTCTACCGCTGTAAAGCAGCCCCAGGACAACGTTTTTGCCAGTATTACATTCAACGTGGCTCTCCCTCGGAGGAGGCCCTCTGAACAGCCCTGAAAGAATCCCTGAGCCTTCAGAGCCCCCTGGCGACTCTTACCTGTCATCTCTCTATTGTGACGCAAGGTACACTGTAGGTCCAGCCTGACAGAAAGAGCAGAAAAACCGGTCAACTTGGGAGACATTTGGACGATCCAAAGTCACCTAGGCCTGACTAAGTCATTAAGCGGGTAATGCTAGGCACGGCATGCAAAAGAGCCCGCCTGCAACGAAGTGTGATCATAGAAAGGCCCCGTGTGGCCGAAAGTCTCCAGTAGTCAGTCAGAGGGTGCCGGTAAATGCGCTGTGGGGTCACGTGGGAAACTGGAGCATGTGGGAGAAGCCCGACTCTCCCCCTTTGGAAAGCAACTTCGGGGCAGCTTCCAAGCTGCCTGCACGCCACGCCCCCAGGACACTGTTCACTCCACAGATGCCTCTGAGGAGCAGTGAGCTTCTGCAAAAGAAACCGGGCGCTTGCGGTTCCTCCCTGGGAGCTCAGCCCAGAGCATACTGTAGCTAAAGTGCCAACTAAAGGTGACCTCGATCCACGAGGTAAGGTGCACATTTTCCCATTCCCAGAGGCAGGGGTGCACCAGTTTCTAGGAAGTCTCAGTCAGTGGACGGCTTTAGCTTTAGTATGCCTCAGAGTGCTCAAGCCTCTGACGGGGGCACTTCTTTCCGAGGAAGTGCACCGTGGACCCAAAGCCTTCTGAGCCCCATCAAGGGATACACGGCTCTGGGACCATGCCTCACTACGCAGGTGAAAGGGCCGGGAACTAATCTGTTCTCTAAGGCTAGCGTTCCACAGCTTTGCAACAGCCCCAGGAGCACGGTTCTTGGGCAGGCTTTCTTTCCATGCGGGTCTGCCACGTTGAGGACACCTAAGCGGCCCTGAAAGAAACCACCGGGGCTCCAATCCACTTTGGGGACTCGTGCTCGACGTCTCTCTAAGTGAGGCAGAAAGTAGACTTTAGGTCCAGCCCGAAGTAAAGTAGAGATTTACCCTGAGCCTTGCTAGGCACTTGGAACATGCAAAGTCACCTAGGCCTCCTGAGGGCATTTAGAGGATTACGCCATTCAGCACATGCAGAACTCACTGCATCCCAAAGTTTCATCGCAGAAGGCCGAATTGTGCTGCAAGGGCCTCCTTTGGCTTGTCAGCGAAGAGAGGTCTATGTGCTGGGTGATCCGGTGTGTAATTGAGAAGAAGCCTGGCGAAAGGCAGGATTTCCCCCCGTTTGAAAGGTAGATAGTGGCGGCCTCAAGATGACTGAAAGTGCTCTTACCCGTCTTCTAGTCAGTGCTAGGAATGCCTCAGGGAAGAAAGTGAGTTTTCTCCTACGAATCCAGGTGGTGGCCAGTGCCTTGCTAGGAGCTCATCCCACGGCTTGCCCGAGCTAAAGTGCGAAGTAAACGTGACCCCGGGCCTCAAGGTAAGCACGAGTGTTTCCTATCAGCACACTTTGCTGTGCAGCCATCTCCATGAACCCTGACTCGATAGAGTGCTTTAACTCCTCTACGGCTCTCCGGAGGCCTCAGAGAGTCGCGTATGAATTCCCTTCTGAGGGAGAGCGTGTGTGCCGCGAGTCCCCTGTTTGTTTTCCGAGCAACACAGCGCAGAACAGGCTGTGGGGGGTCAACCCTTTCTATGCAGAGGGAAGGGCAATGAACTGATCCTCGCTTGCAGAGCCTGATTTCTACCGCTGTAAAGCAGCCCCAGGACAACGTTTTTGCCAGTATTACATTCAACGTGGCTCTCCCTCGGAGGAGGCCCTCTGAACAGCCCTGAAAGAATCCCTGAGCCTTCAGAGCCCCCTGGCGACTCTTACCTGTCATCTCTCTATTGTGACGCAAGGTACACTGTAGGTCCAGCCTGACAGAAAGAGCAGAAAAACCGGTCAACTTGGGAGACATTTGGACGATCCAAAGTCACCTAGGCCTGACTAAGTCATTAAGCGGGTAATGCTAGGCACGGCATGCAAAAGAGCCCGCCTGCAACGAAGTGTGATCATAGAAAGGCCCCGTGTGGCCGAAAGTCTCCAGTAGTCAGTCAGAGGGTGCCGGTAAATGCGCTGTGGGGTCACGTGGGAAACTGGAGCATGTGGGAGAAGCCCGACTCTCCCCCTTTGGAAAGCAACTTCGGGGCAGCTTCCAAGCTGCCTGCACGCCACGCCCCCAGGACACTGTTCACTCCACAGATGCCTCTGAGGAGCAGTGAGCTTCTGCAAAAGAAACCGGGCGCTTGCGGTTCCTCCCTGGGAGCTCAGCCCAGAGCATACTGTAGCTAAAGTGCCAACTAAAGGTGACCTCGATCCACGAGGTAAGGTGCACATTTTCCCATTCCCAGAGGCAGGGGTGCACCAGTTTCTAGGAAGTCTCAGTCAGTGGACGGCTTTAGCTTTAGTATGCCTCAGAGTGCTCAAGCCTCTGACGGGGGCACTTCTTTCCGAGGAAGTGCACCGTGGACCCAAAGCCTTCTGAGCCCCATCAAGGGATACACGGCTCTGGGACCATGCCTCACTACGCAGGTGAAAGGGCCGGGAACTAATCTGTTCTCTAAGGCTAGCGTTCCACAGCTTTGCAACAGCCCCAGGAGCACGGTTCTTGGGCAGGCTTTCTTTCCATGCGGGTCTGCCACGTTGAGGACACCTAAGCGGCCCTGAAAGAAACCACCGGGGCTCCAATCCACTTTGGGGACTCGTGCTCGACGTCTCTCTAAGTGAGGCAGAAAGTAGACTTTAGGTCCAGCCCGAAGTAAAGTAGAGATTTACCCTGAGCCTTGCTAGGCACTTGGAACATGCAAAGTCACCTAGGCCTCCTGAGGGCATTTAGAGGATTACGCCATTCAGCACATGCAGAACTCACTGCATCCCAAAGTTTCATCGCAGAAGGCCGAATTGTGCTGCAAGGGCCTCCTTTGGCTTGTCAGCGAAGAGAGGTCTATGTGCTGGGTGATCCGGTGTGTAATTGAGAAGAAGCCTGGCGAAAGGCAGGATTTCCCCCCATTTGAAAGGTAGATAGTGGCGGCCTCAAGATGACTGAAAGTGCTCTTACCCGTCTTCTAGTCAGTGCTAGGAATGCCTCAGGGAAGAAAGTGAGTTTTCTCCTACGAATCCAGGTGGTGGCCAGTGCCTTGCTAGGAGCTCATCCCACGGCTTGCCCGAGCTAAAGTGCGAAGTAAACGTGACCCCGGGCCTCAAGGTAAGCACGAGTGTTTCCTATCAGCACACTTTGCTGTGCAGCCATCTCCATGAACCCTGACTCGATAGAGTGCTTTAACTCCTCTACGGCTCTCCGGAGGCCTCAGAGAGTCGCGTATGAATTCCCTTCTGAGGGAGAGCGTGTGTGCCGCGAGTCCCCTGTTTGTTTTCCGAGCAACACAGCGCAGAACAGGCTGTGGGGGGTCAACCCTTTCTATGCAGAGGGAAGGGCAATGAACTGATCCTCGCTTGCAGAGCCTGATTTCTACCGCTGTAAAGCAGCCCCAGGACAACGTTTTTGCCAGTATTACATTCAACGTGGCTCTCCCTCGGAGGAGGCCCTCTGAACAGCCCTGAAAGAATCCCTGAGCCTTCAGAGCCCCCTGGCGACTCTTACCTGTCATCTCTCTATTGTGACGCAAGGTACACTGTAGGTCCAGCCTGACAGAAAGAGCAGAAAAACCGGTCAACTTGGGAGACATTTGGACGATCCAAAGTCACCTAGGCCTGACTAAGTCATTAAGCGGGTAATGCTAGGCACGGCATGCAAAAGAGCCCGCCTGCAACGAAGTGTGATCATAGAAAGGCCCCGTGTGGCCGAAAGTCTCCAGTAGTCAGTCAGAGGGTGCCGGTAAATGCGCTGTGGGGTCACGTGGGAAACTGGAGCATGTGGGAGAAGCCCGACTCTCCCCCTTTGGAAAGCAACTTCGGGGCAGCTTCCAAGCTGCCTGCACGCCACGCCCCCAGGACACTGTTCACTCCACAGATGCCTCTGAGGAGCAGTGAGCTTCTGCAAAAGAAACCGGGCGCTTGCGGTTCCTCCCTGGGAGCTCAGCCCAGAGCATACTGTAGCTAAAGTGCCAACTAAAGGTGACCTCGATCCACGAGGTAAGGTGCACATTTTCCCATTCCCAGAGGCAGGGGTGCACCAGTTTCTAGGAAGTCTCAGTCAGTGGACGGCTTTAGCTTTAGTATGCCTCAGAGTGCTCAAGCCTCTGACGGGGGCACTTCTTTCCGAGGAAGTGCACCGTGGACCCAAAGCCTTCTGAGCCCCATCAAGGGATACACGGCTCTGGGACCATGCCTCACTACGCAGGTGAAAGGGCCGGGAACTAATCTGTTCTCTAAGGCTAGCGTTCCACAGCTTTGCAACAGCCCCAGGAGCACGGTTCTTGGGCAGGCTTTCTTTCCATGCGGGTCTGCCACGTTGAGGACACCTAAGCGGCCCTGAAAGAAACCACCGGGGCTCCAATCCACTTTGGGGACTCGTGCTCGACGTCTCTCTAAGTGAGGCAGAAAGTAGACTTTAGGTCCAGCCCGAAGTAAAGTAGAGATTTACCCTGAGCCTTGCTAGGCACTTGGAACATGCAAAGTCACCTAGGCCTCCTGAGGGCATTTAGAGGATTACGCCATTCAGCACATGCAGAACTCACTGCATCCCAAAGTTTCATCGCAGAAGGCCGAATTGTGCTGCAAGGGCCTCCTTTGGCTTGTCAGCGAAGAGAGGTCTATGTGCTGGGTGATCCGGTGTGTAATTGAGAAGAAGCCTGGCGAAAGGCAGGATTTCCCCCCATTTGAAAGGTAGATAGTGGCGGCCTCAAGATGACTGAAAGTGCTCTTACCCGTCTTCTAGTCAGTGCTAGGAATGCCTCAGGGAAGAAAGTGAGTTTTCTCCTACGAATCCAGGTGGTGGCCAGTGCCTTGCTAGGAGCTCATCCCACGGCTTGCCCGAGCTAAAGTGCGAAGTAAACGTGACCCCGGGCCTCAAGGTAAGCACGAGTGTTTCCTATCAGCACACTTTGCTGTGCAGCCATCTCCATGAACCCTGACTCGATAGAGTGCTTTAACTCCTCTACGGCTCTCCGGAGGCCTCAGAGAGTCGCGTATGAATTCCCTTCTGAGGGAGAGCGTGTGTGCCGCGAGTCCCCTGTTTGTTTTCCGAGCAACACAGCGCAGAACAGGCTGTGGGGGGTCAACCCTTTCTATGCAGAGGGAAGGGCAATGAACTGATCCTCGCTTGCAGAGCCTGATTTCTACCGCTGTAAAGCAGCCCCAGGACAACGTTTTTGCCAGTATTACATTCAACGTGGCTCTCCCTCGGAGGAGGCCCTCTGAACAGCCCTGAAAGAATCCCTGAGCCTTCAGAGCCCCCTGGCGACTCTTACCTGTCATCTCTCTATTGTGACGCAAGGTACACTGTAGGTCCAGCCTGACAGAAAGAGCAGAAAAACCGGTCAACTTGGGAGACATTTGGACGATCCAAAGTCACCTAGGCCTGACTAAGTCATTAAGCGGGTAATGCTAGGCACGGCATGCAAAAGAGCCCGCCTGCAACGAAGTGTGATCATAGAAAGGCCCCGTGTGGCCGAAAGTCTCCAGTAGTCAGTCAGAGGGTGCCGGTAAATGCGCTGTGGGGTCACGTGGGAAACTGGAGCATGTGGGAGAAGCCCGACTCTCCCCCTTTGGAAAGCAACTTCGGGGCAGCTTCCAAGCTGCCTGCACGCCACGCCCCCAGGACACTGTTCACTCCACAGATGCCTCTGAGGAGCAGTGAGCTTCTGCAAAAGAAACCGGGCGCTTGCGGTTCCTCCCTGGGAGCTCAGCCCAGAGCATACTGTAGCTAAAGTGCCAACTAAAGGTGACCTCGATCCACGAGGTAAGGTGCACATTTTCCCATTCCCAGAGGCAGGGGTGCACCAGTTTCTAGGAAGTCTCAGTCAGTGGACGGCTTTAGCTTTAGTATGCCTCAGAGTGCTCAAGCCTCTGACGGGGGCACTTCTTTCCGAGGAAGTGCACCGTGGACCCAAAGCCTTCTGAGCCCCATCAAGGGATACACGGCTCTGGGACCATGCCTCACTACGCAGGTGAAAGGGCCGGGAACTAATCTGTTCTCTAAGGCTAGCGTTCCACAGCTTTGCAACAGCCCCAGGAGCACGGTTCTTGGGCAGGCTTTCTTTCCATGCGGGTCTGCCACGTTGAGGACACCTAAGCGGCCCTGAAAGAAACCACCGGGGCTCCAATCCACTTTGGGGACTCGTGCTCGACGTCTCTCTAAGTGAGGCAGAAAGTAGACTTTAGGTCCAGCCCGAAGTAAAGTAGAGATTTACCCTGAGCCTTGCTAGGCACTTGGAACATGCAAAGTCACCTAGGCCTCCTGAGGGCATTTAGAGGATTACGCCATTCAGCACATGCAGAACTCACTGCATCCCAAAGTTTCATCGCAGAAGGCCGAATTGTGCTGCAAGGGCCTCCTTTGGCTTGTCAGCGAAGAGAGGTCTATGTGCTGGGTGATCCGGTGTGTAATTGAGAAGAAGCCTGGCGAAAGGCAGGATTTCCCCCCATTTGAAAGGTAGATAGTGGCGGCCTCAAGATGACTGAAAGTGCTCTTACCCGTCTTCTAGTCAGTGCTAGGAATGCCTCAGGGAAGAAAGTGAGTTTTCTCCTACGAATCCAGGTGGTGGCCAGTGCCTTGCTAGGAGCTCATCCCACGGCTTGCCCGAGCTAAAGTGCGAAGTAAACGTGACCCCGGGCCTCAAGGTAAGCACGAGTGTTTCCTATCAGCACACTCTGCTGTGCAGCCATCTCCATGAACCCTGACTCGATAGAGTGCTTTAACTCCTCTACGGCTCTCCGGAGGCCTCAGAGAGTCGCGTATGAATTCCCTTCTGAGGGAGAGCGTGTGTGCCGCGAGTCCCCTGTTTGTTTTCCGAGCAACACAGCGCAGAACAGGCTGTGGGGGGTCAACCCTTTCTATGCAGAGGGAAGGGCAATGAACTGATCCTCGCTTGCAGAGCCTGATTTCTACCGCTGTAAAGCAGCCCCAGGACAACGTTTTTGCCAGTATTACATTCAACGTGGCTCTCCCTCGGAGGAGGCCCTCTGAACAGCCCTGAAAGAATCCCTGAGCCTTCAGAGCCCCCTGGCGACTCTTACCTGTCATCTCTCTATTGTGACGCAAGGTACACTGTAGGTCCAGCCTGACAGAAAGAGCAGAAAAACCGGTCAACTTGGGAGACATTTGGACGATCCAAAGTCACCTAGGCCTGACTAAGTCATTAAGCGGGTAATGCTAGGCACGGCATGCAAAAGAGCCCGCCTGCAACGAAGTGTGATCATAGAAAGGCCCCGTGTGGCCGAAAGTCTCCAGTAGTCAGTCAGAGGGTGCCGGTAAATGCGCTGTGGGGTCACGTGGGAAACTGGAGCATGTGGGAGAAGCCCGACTCTCCCCCTTTGGAAAGCAACTTCGGGGCAGCTTCCAAGCTGCCTGCACGCCACGCCCCCAGGACACTGTTCACTCCACAGATGCCTCTGAGGAGCAGTGAGCTTCTGCAAAAGAAACCGGGCGCTTGCGGTTCCTCCCTGGGAGCTCAGCCCAGAGCATACTGTAGCTAAAGTGCCAACTAAAGGTGACCTCGATCCACGAGGTAAGGTGCACATTTTCCCATTCCCAGAGGCAGGGGTGCACCAGTTTCTAGGAAGTCTCAGTCAGTGGACGGCTTTAGCTTTAGTATGCCTCAGAGTGCTCAAGCCTCTGACGGGGGCACTTCTTTCCGAGGAAGTGCACCGTGGACCCAAAGCCTTCTGAGCCCCATCAAGGGATACACGGCTCTGGGACCATGCCTCACTACGCAGGTGAAAGGGCCGGGAACTAATCTGTTCTCTAAGGCTAGCGTTCCACAGCTTTGCAACAGCCCCAGGAGCACGGTTCTTGGGCAGGCTTTCTTTCCATGCGGGTCTGCCACGTTGAGGACACCTAAGCGGCCCTGAAAGAAACCACCGGGGCTCCAATCCACTTTGGGGACTCGTGCTCGACGTCTCTCTAAGTGAGGCAGAAAGTAGACTTTAGGTCCAGCCCGAAGTAAAGTAGAGATTTACCCTGAGCCTTGCTAGGCACTTGGAACATGCAAAGTCACCTAGGCCTCCTGAGGGCATTTAGAGGATTACGCCATTCAGCACATGCAGAACTCACTGCATCCCAAAGTTTCATCGCAGAAGGCCGAATTGTGCTGCAAGGGCCTCCTTTGGCTTGTCAGCGAAGAGAGGTCTATGTGCTGGGTGATCCGGTGTGTAATTGAGAAGAAGCCTGGCGAAAGGCAGGATTTCCCCCCGTTTGAAAGGTAGATAGTGGCGGCCTCAAGATGACTGAAAGTGCTCTTACCCGTCTTCTAGTCAGTGCTAGGAATGCCTCAGGGAAGAAAGTGAGTTTTCTCCTACGAATCCAGGTGGTGGCCAGTGCCTTGCTAGGAGCTCATCCCACGGCTTGCCCGAGCTAAAGTGCGAAGTAAACGTGACCCCGGGCCTCAAGGTAAGCACGAGTGTTTCCTATCAGCACACTTTGCTGTGCAGCCATCTCCATGAACCCTGACTCGATAGAGTGCTTTAACTCCTCTACGGCTCTCCGGAGGCCTCAGAGAGTCGCGTATGAATTCCCTTCTGAGGGAGAGCGTGTGTGCCGCGAGTCCCCTGTTTGTTTTCCGAGCAACACAGCGCAGAACAGGCTGTGGGGGGTCAACCCTTTCTATGCAGAGGGAAGGGCAATGAACTGATCCTCGCTTGCAGAGCCTGATTTCTACCGCTGTAAAGCAGCCCCAGGACAACGTTTTTGCCAGTATTACATTCAACGTGGCTCTCCCTCGGAGGAGGCCCTCTGAACAGCCCTGAAAGAATCCCTGAGCCTTCAGAGCCCCCTGGCGACTCTTACCTGTCATCTCTCTATTGTGACGCAAGGTACACTGTAGGTCCAGCCTGACAGAAAGAGCAGAAAAACCGGTCAACTTGGGAGACATTTGGACGATCCAAAGTCACCTAGGCCTGACTAAGTCATTAAGCGGGTAATGCTAGGCACGGCATGCAAAAGAGCCCGCCTGCAACGAAGTGTGATCATAGAAAGGCCCCGTGTGGCCGAAAGTCTCCAGTAGTCAGTCAGAGGGTGCCGGTAAATGCGCTGTGGGGTCACGTGGGAAACTGGAGCATGTGGGAGAAGCCCGACTCTCCCCCTTTGGAAAGCAACTTCGGGGCAGCTTCCAAGCTGCCTGCACGCCACGCCCCCAGGACACTGTTCACTCCACAGATGCCTCTGAGGAGCAGTGAGCTTCTGCAAAAGAAACCGGGCGCTTGCGGTTCCTCCCTGGGAGCTCAGCCCAGAGCATACTGTAGCTAAAGTGCCAACTAAAGGTGACCTCGATCCACGAGGTAAGGTGCACATTTTCCCATTCCCAGAGGCAGGGGTGCACCAGTTTCTAGGAAGTCTCAGTCAGTGGACGGCTTTAGCTTTAGTATGCCTCAGAGTGCTCAAGCCTCTGACGGGGGCACTTCTTTCCGAGGAAGTGCACCGTGGACCCAAAGCCTTCTGAGCCCCATCAAGGGATACACGGCTCTGGGACCATGCCTCACTACGCAGGTGAAAGGGCCGGGAACTAATCTGTTCTCTAAGGCTAGCGTTCCACAGCTTTGCAACAGCCCCAGGAGCACGGTTCTTGGGCAGGCTTTCTTTCCATGCGGGTCTGCCACGTTGAGGACACCTAAGCGGCCCTGAAAGAAACCACCGGGGCTCCAATCCACTTTGGGGACTCGTGCTCGACGTCTCTCTAAGTGAGGCAGAAAGTAGACTTTAGGTCCAGCCCGAAGTAAAGTAGAGATTTACCCTGAGCCTTGCTAGGCACTTGGAACATGCAAAGTCACCTAGGCCTCCTGAGGGCATTTAGAGGATTACGCCATTCAGCACATGCAGAACTCACTGCATCCCAAAGTTTCATCGCAGAAGGCCGAATTGTGCTGCAAGGGCCTCCTTTGGCTTGTCAGCGAAGAGAGGTCTATGTGCTGGGTGATCCGGTGTGTAATTGAGAAGAAGCCTGGCGAAAGGCAGGATTTCCCCCCATTTGAAAGGTAGATAGTGGCGGCCTCAAGATGACTGAAAGTGCTCTTACCCGTCTTCTAGTCAGTGCTAGGAATGCCTCAGGGAAGAAAGTGAGTTTTCTCCTACGAATCCAGGTGGTGGCCAGTGCCTTGCTAGGAGCTCATCCCACGGCTTGCCCGAGCTAAAGTGCGAAGTAAACGTGACCCCGGGCCTCAAGGTAAGCACGAGTGTTTCCTATCAGCACACTTTGCTGTGCAGCCATCTCCATGAACCCTGACTCGATAGAGTGCTTTAACTCCTCTACGGCTCTCCGGAGGCCTCAGAGAGTCGCGTATGAATTCCCTTCTGAGGGAGAGCGTGTGTGCCGCGAGTCCCCTGTTTGTTTTCCGAGCAACACAGCGCAGAACAGGCTGTGGGGGGTCAACCCTTTCTATGCAGAGGGAAGGGCAATGAACTGATCCTCGCTTGCAGAGCCTGATTTCTACCGCTGTAAAGCAGCCCCAGGACAACGTTTTTGCCAGTATTACATTCAACGTGGCTCTCCCTCGGAGGAGGCCCTCTGAACAGCCCTGAAAGAATCCCTGAGCCTTCAGAGCCCCCTGGCGACTCTTACCTGTCATCTCTCTATTGTGACGCAAGGTACACTGTAGGTCCAGCCTGACAGAAAGAGCAGAAAAACCGGTCAACTTGGGAGACATTTGGACGATCCAAAGTCACCTAGGCCTGACTAAGTCATTAAGCGGGTAATGCTAGGCACGGCATGCAAAAGAGCCCGCCTGCAACGAAGTGTGATCATAGAAAGGCCCCGTGTGGCCGAAAGTCTCCAGTAGTCAGTCAGAGGGTGCCGGTAAATGCGCTGTGGGGTCACGTGGGAAACTGGAGCATGTGGGAGAAGCCCGACTCTCCCCCTTTGGAAAGCAACTTCGGGGCAGCTTCCAAGCTGCCTGCACGCCACGCCCCCAGGACACTGTTCACTCCACAGATGCCTCTGAGGAGCAGTGAGCTTCTGCAAAAGAAACCGGGCGCTTGCGGTTCCTCCCTGGGAGCTCAGCCCAGAGCATACTGTAGCTAAAGTGCCAACTAAAGGTGACCTCGATCCACGAGGTAAGGTGCACATTTTCCCATTCCCAGAGGCAGGGGTGCACCAGTTTCTAGGAAGTCTCAGTCAGTGGACGGCTTTAGCTTTAGTATGCCTCAGAGTGCTCAAGCCTCTGACGGGGGCACTTCTTTCCGAGGAAGTGCACCGTGGACCCAAAGCCTTCTGAGCCCCATCAAGGGATACACGGCTCTGGGACCATGCCTCACTACGCAGGTGAAAGGGCCGGGAACTAATCTGTTCTCTAAGGCTAGCGTTCCACAGCTTTGCAACAGCCCCAGGAGCACGGTTCTTGGGCAGGCTTTCTTTCCATGCGGGTCTGCCACGTTGAGGACACCTAAGCGGCCCTGAAAGAAACCACCGGGGCTCCAATCCACTTTGGGGACTCGTGCTCGACGTCTCTCTAAGTGAGGCAGAAAGTAGACTTTAGGTCCAGCCCGAAGTAAAGTAGAGATTTACCCTGAGCCTTGCTAGGCACTTGGAACATGCAAAGTCACCTAGGCCTCCTGAGGGCATTTAGAGGATTACGCCATTCAGCACATGCAGAACTCACTGCATCCCAAAGTTTCATCGCAGAAGGCCGAATTGTGCTGCAAGGGCCTCCTTTGGCTTGTCAGCGAAGAGAGGTCTATGTGCTGGGTGATCCGGTGTGTAATTGAGAAGAAGCCTGGCGAAAGGCAGGATTTCCCCCCATTTGAAAGGTAGATAGTGGCGGCCTCAAGATGACTGAAAGTGCTCTTACCCGTCTTCTAGTCAGTGCTAGGAATGCCTCAGGGAAGAAAGTGAGTTTTCTCCTACGAATCCAGGTGGTGGCCAGTGCCTTGCTAGGAGCTCATCCCACGGCTTGCCCGAGCTAAAGTGCGAAGTAAACGTGACCCCGGGCCTCAAGGTAAGCACGAGTGTTTCCTATCAGCACACTTTGCTGTGCAGCCATCTCCATGAACCCTGACTCGATAGAGTGCTTTAACTCCTCTACGGCTCTCCGGAGGCCTCAGAGAGTCGCGTATGAATTCCCTTCTGAGGGAGAGCGTGTGTGCCGCGAGTCCCCTGTTTGTTTTCCGAGCAACACAGCGCAGAACAGGCTGTGGGGGGTCAACCCTTTCTATGCAGAGGGAAGGGCAATGAACTGATCCTCGCTTGCAGAGCCTGATTTCTACCGCTGTAAAGCAGCCCCAGGACAACGTTTTTGCCAGTATTACATTCAACGTGGCTCTCCCTCGGAGGAGGCCCTCTGAACAGCCCTGAAAGAATCCCTGAGCCTTCAGAGCCCCCTGGCGACTCTTACCTGTCATCTCTCTATTGTGACGCAAGGTACACTGTAGGTCCAGCCTGACAGAAAGAGCAGAAAAACCGGTCAACTTGGGAGACATTTGGACGATCCAAAGTCACCTAGGCCTGACTAAGTCATTAAGCGGGTAATGCTAGGCACGGCATGCAAAAGAGCCCGCCTGCAACGAAGTGTGATCATAGAAAGGCCCCGTGTGGCCGAAAGTCTCCAGTAGTCAGTCAGAGGGTGCCGGTAAATGCGCTGTGGGGTCACGTGGGAAACTGGAGCATGTGGGAGAAGCCCGACTCTCCCCCTTTGGAAAGCAACTTCGGGGCAGCTTCCAAGCTGCCTGCACGCCACGCCCCCAGGACACTGTTCACTCCACAGATGCCTCTGAGGAGCAGTGAGCTTCTGCAAAAGAAACCGGGCGCTTGCGGTTCCTCCCTGGGAGCTCAGCCCAGAGCATACTGTAGCTAAAGTGCCAACTAAAGGTGACCTCGATCCACGAGGTAAGGTGCACATTTTCCCATTCCCAGAGGCAGGGGTGCACCAGTTTCTAGGAAGTCTCAGTCAGTGGACGGCTTTAGCTTTAGTATGCCTCAGAGTGCTCAAGCCTCTGACGGGGGCACTTCTTTCCGAGGAAGTGCACCGTGGACCCAAAGCCTTCTGAGCCCCATCAAGGGATACACGGCTCTGGGACCATGCCTCACTACGCAGGTGAAAGGGCCGGGAACTAATCTGTTCTCTAAGGCTAGCGTTCCACAGCTTTGCAACAGCCCCAGGAGCACGGTTCTTGGGCAGGCTTTCTTTCCATGCGGGTCTGCCACGTTGAGGACACCTAAGCGGCCCTGAAAGAAACCACCGGGGCTCCAATCCACTTTGGGGACTCGTGCTCGACGTCTCTCTAAGTGAGGCAGAAAGTAGACTTTAGGTCCAGCCCGAAGTAAAGTAGAGATTTACCCTGAGCCTTGCTAGGCACTTGGAACATGCAAAGTCACCTAGGCCTCCTGAGGGCATTTAGAGGATTACGCCATTCAGCACATGCAGAACTCACTGCATCCCAAAGTTTCATCGCAGAAGGCCGAATTGTGCTGCAAGGGCCTCCTTTGGCTTCTCAGCGAAGAGAGGTCTATGTGCTGGGTGATCCGGTGTGTAATTGAGAAGAAGCCTGGCGAAAGGCAGGATTTCCCCCCGTTTGAAAGGTAGATAGTGGCGGCCTCAAGATGACTGAAAGTGCTCTTACCCGTCTTCTAGTCAGTGCTAGGAATGCCTCAGGGAAGAAAGTGAGTTTTCTCCTACGAATCCAGGTGGTGGCCAGTGCCTTGCTAGGAGCTCATCCCACGGCTTGCCCGAGCTAAAGTGCGAAGTAAACGTGACCCCGGGCCTCAAGGTAAGCACGAGTGTTTCCTATCAGCACACTTTGCTGTGCAGCCATCTCCATGAACCCTGACTCGATAGAGTGCTTTAACTCCTCTACGGCTCTCCGGAGGCCTCAGAGAGTCGCGTATGAATTCCCTTCTGAGGGAGAGCGTGTGTGCCGCGAGTCCCCTGTTTGTTTTCCGAGCAACACAGCGCAGAACAGGCTGTGGGGGGTCAACCCTTTCTATGCAGAGGGAAGGGCAATGAACTGATCCTCGCTTGCAGAGCCTGATTTCTACCGCTGTAAAGCAGCCCCAGGACAACGTTTTTGCCAGTATTACATTCAACGTGGCTCTCCCTCGGAGGAGGCCCTCTGAACAGCCCTGAAAGAATCCCTGAGCCTTCAGAGCCCCCTGGCGACTCTTACCTGTCATCTCTCTATTGTGACGCAAGGTACACTGTAGGTCCAGCCTGACAGAAAGAGCAGAAAAACCGGTCAACTTGGGAGACATTTGGACGATCCAAAGTCACCTAGGCCTGACTAAGTCATTAAGCGGGTAATGCTAGGCACGGCATGCAAAAGAGCCCGCCTGCAACGAAGTGTGATCATAGAAAGGCCCCGTGTGGCCGAAAGTCTCCAGTAGTCAGTCAGAGGGTGCCGGTAAATGCGCTGTGGGGTCACGTGGGAAACTGGAGCATGTGGGAGAAGCCCGACTCTCCCCCTTTGGAAAGCAACTTCGGGGCAGCTTCCAAGCTGCCTGCACGCCACGCCCCCAGGACACTGTTCACTCCACAGATGCCTCTGAGGAGCAGTGAGCTTCTGCAAAAGAAACCGGGCGCTTGCGGTTCCTCCCTGGGAGCTCAGCCCAGAGCATACTGTAGCTAAAGTGCCAACTAAAGGTGACCTCGATCCACGAGGTAAGGTGCACATTTTCCCATTCCCAGAGGCAGGGGTGCACCAGTTTCTAGGAAGTCTCAGTCAGTGGACGGCTTTAGCTTTAGTATGCCTCAGAGTGCTCAAGCCTCTGACGGGGGCACTTCTTTCCGAGGAAGTGCACCGTGGACCCAAAGCCTTCTGAGCCCCATCAAGGGATACACGGCTCTGGGACCATGCCTCACTACGCAGGTGAAAGGGCCGGGAACTAATCTGTTCTCTAAGGCTAGCGTTCCACAGCTTTGCAACAGCCCCAGGAGCACGGTTCTTGGGCAGGCTTTCTTTCCATGCGGGTCTGCCACGTTGAGGACACCTAAGCGGCCCTGAAAGAAACCACCGGGGCTCCAATCCACTTTGGGGACTCGTGCTCGACGTCTCTCTAAGTGAGGCAGAAAGTAGACTTTAGGTCCAGCCCGAAGTAAAGTAGAGATTTACCCTGAGCCTTGCTAGGCACTTGGAACATGCAAAGTCACCTAGGCCTCCTGAGGGCATTTAGAGGATTACGCCATTCAGCACATGCAGAACTCACTGCATCCCAAAGTTTCATCGCAGAAGGCCGAATTGTGCTGCAAGGGCCTCCTTTGGCTTGTCAGCGAAGAGAGGTCTATGTGCTGGGTGATCCGGTGTGTAATTGAGAAGAAGCCTGGCGAAAGGCAGGATTTCCCCCCGTTTGAAAGGTAGATAGTGGCGGCCTCAAGATGACTGAAAGTGCTCTTACCCGTCTTCTAGTCAGTGCTAGGAATGCCTCAGGGAAGAAAGTGAGTTTTCTCCTACGAATCCAGGTGGTGGCCAGTGCCTTGCTAGGAGCTCATCCCACGGCTTGCCCGAGCTAAAGTGCGAAGTAAACGTGACCCCGGGCCTCAAGGTAAGCACGAGTGTTTCCTATCAGCACACTTTGCTGTGCAGCCATCTCCATGAACCCTGACTCGATAGAGTGCTTTAACTCCTCTACGGCTCTCCGGAGGCCTCAGAGAGTCGCGTATGAATTCCCTTCTGAGGGAGAGCGTGTGTGCCGCGAGTCCCCTGTTTGTTTTCCGAGCAACACAGCGCAGAACAGGCTGTGGGGGGTCAACCCTTTCTATGCAGAGGGAAGGGCAATGAACTGATCCTCGCTTGCAGAGCCTGATTTCTACCGCTGTAAAGCAGCCCCAGGACAACGTTTTTGCCAGTATTACATTCAACGTGGCTCTCCCTCGGAGGAGGCCCTCTGAACAGCCCTGAAAGAATCCCTGAGCCTTCAGAGCCCCCTGGCGACTCTTACCTGTCATCTCTCTATTGTGACGCAAGGTACACTGTAGGTCCAGCCTGACAGAAAGAGCAGAAAAACCGGTCAACTTGGGAGACATTTGGACGATCCAAAGTCACCTAGGCCTGACTAAGTCATTAAGCGGGTAATGCTAGGCACGGCATGCAAAAGAGCCCGCCTGCAACGAAGTGTGATCATAGAAAGGCCCCGTGTGGCCGAAAGTCTCCAGTAGTCAGTCAGAGGGTGCCGGTAAATGCGCTGTGGGGTCACGTGGGAAACTGGAGCATGTGGGAGAAGCCCGACTCTCCCCCTTTGGAAAGCAACTTCGGGGCAGCTTCCAAGCTGCCTGCACGCCACGCCCCCAGGACACTGTTCACTCCACAGATGCCTCTGAGGAGCAGTGAGCTTCTGCAAAAGAAACCGGGCGCTTGCGGTTCCTCCCTGGGAGCTCAGCCCAGAGCATACTGTAGCTAAAGTGCCAACTAAAGGTGACCTCGATCCACGAGGTAAGGTGCACATTTTCCCATTCCCAGAGGCAGGGGTGCACCAGTTTCTAGGAAGTCTCAGTCAGTGGACGGCTTTAGCTTTAGTATGCCTCAGAGTGCTCAAGCCTCTGACGGGGGCACTTCTTTCCGAGGAAGTGCACCGTGGACCCAAAGCCTTCTGAGCCCCATCAAGGGATACACGGCTCTGGGACCATGCCTCACTACGCAGGTGAAAGGGCCGGGAACTAATCTGTTCTCTAAGGCTAGCGTTCCACAGCTTTGCAACAGCCCCAGGAGCACGGTTCTTGGGCAGGCTTTCTTTCCATGCGGGTCTGCCACGTTGAGGACACCTAAGCGGCCCTGAAAGAAACCACCGGGGCTCCAATCCACTTTGGGGACTCGTGCTCGACGTCTCTCTAAGTGAGGCAGAAAGTAGACTTTAGGTCCAGCCCGAAGTAAAGTAGAGATTTACCCTGAGCCTTGCTAGGCACTTGGAACATGCAAAGTCACCTAGGCCTCCTGAGGGCATTTAGAGGATTACGCCATTCAGCACATGCAGAACTCACTGCATCCCAAAGTTTCATCGCAGAAGGCCGAATTGTGCTGCAAGGGCCTCCTTTGGCTTCTCAGCGAAGAGAGGTCTATGTGCTGGGTGATCCGGTGTGTAATTGAGAAGAAGCCTGGCGAAAGGCAGGATTTCCCCCCGTTTGAAAGGTAGATAGTGGCGGCCTCAAGATGACTGAAAGTGCTCTTACCCGTCTTCTAGTCAGTGCTAGGAATGCCTCAGGGAAGAAAGTGAGTTTTCTCCTACGAATCCAGGTGGTGGCCAGTGCCTTGCTAGGAGCTCATCCCACGGCTTGCCCGAGCTAAAGTGCGAAGTAAACGTGACCCCGGGCCTCAAGGTAAGCACGAGTGTTTCCTATCAGCACACTTTGCTGTGCAGCCATCTCCATGAACCCTGACTCGATAGAGTGCTTTAACTCCTCTACGGCTCTCCGGAGGCCTCAGAGAGTCGCGTATGAATTCCCTTCTGAGGGAGAGCGTGTGTGCCGCGAGTCCCCTGTTTGTTTTCCGAGCAACACAGCGCAGAACAGGCTGTGGGGGGTCAACCCTTTCTATGCAGAGGGAAGGGCAATGAACTGATCCTCGCTTGCAGAGCCTGATTTCTACCGCTGTAAAGCAGCCCCAGGACAACGTTTTTGCCAGTATTACATTCAACGTGGCTCTCCCTCGGAGGAGGCCCTCTGAACAGCCCTGAAAGAATCCCTGAGCCTTCAGAGCCCCCTGGCGACTCTTACCTGTCATCTCTCTATTGTGACGCAAGGTACACTGTAGGTCCAGCCTGACAGAAAGAGCAGAAAAACCGGTCAACTTGGGAGACATTTGGACGATCCAAAGTCACCTAGGCCTGACTAAGTCATTAAGCGGGTAATGCTAGGCACGGCATGCAAAAGAGCCCGCCTGCAACGAAGTGTGATCATAGAAAGGCCCCGTGTGGCCGAAAGTCTCCAGTAGTCAGTCAGAGGGTGCCGGTAAATGCGCTGTGGGGTCACGTGGGAAACTGGAGCATGTGGGAGAAGCCCGACTCTCCCCCTTTGGAAAGCAACTTCGGGGCAGCTTCCAAGCTGCCTGCACGCCACGCCCCCAGGACACTGTTCACTCCACAGATGCCTCTGAGGAGCAGTGAGCTTCTGCAAAAGAAACCGGGCGCTTGCGGTTCCTCCCTGGGAGCTCAGCCCAGAGCATACTGTAGCTAAAGTGCCAACTAAAGGTGACCTCGATCCACGAGGTAAGGTGCACATTTTCCCATTCCCAGAGGCAGGGGTGCACCAGTTTCTAGGAAGTCTCAGTCAGTGGACGGCTTTAGCTTTAGTATGCCTCAGAGTGCTCAAGCCTCTGACGGGGGCACTTCTTTCCGAGGAAGTGCACCGTGGACCCAAAGCCTTCTGAGCCCCATCAAGGGATACACGGCTCTGGGACCATGCCTCACTACGCAGGTGAAAGGGCCGGGAACTAATCTGTTCTCTAAGGCTAGCGTTCCACAGCTTTGCAACAGCCCCAGGAGCACGGTTCTTGGGCAGGCTTTCTTTCCATGCGGGTCTGCCACGTTGAGGACACCTAAGCGGCCCTGAAAGAAACCACCGGGGCTCCAATCCACTTTGGGGACTCGTGCTCGACGTCTCTCTAAGTGAGGCAGAAAGTAGACTTTAGGTCCAGCCCGAAGTAAAGTAGAGATTTACCCTGAGCCTTGCTAGGCACTTGGAACATGCAAAGTCACCTAGGCCTCCTGAGGGCATTTAGAGGATTACGCCATTCAGCACATGCAGAACTCACTGCATCCCAAAGTTTCATCGCAGAAGGCCGAATTGTGCTGCAAGGGCCTCCTTTGGCTTGTCAGCGAAGAGAGGTCTATGTGCTGGGTGATCCGGTGTGTAATTGAGAAGAAGCCTGGCGAAAGGCAGGATTTCCCCCCATTTGAAAGGTAGATAGTGGCGGCCTCAAGATGACTGAAAGTGCTCTTACCCGTCTTCTAGTCAGTGCTAGGAATGCCTCAGGGAAGAAAGTGAGTTTTCTCCTACGAATCCAGGTGGTGGCCAGTGCCTTGCTAGGAGCTCATCCCACGGCTTGCCCGAGCTAAAGTGCGAAGTAAACGTGACCCCGGGCCTCAAGGTAAGCACGAGTGTTTCCTATCAGCACACTTTGCTGTGCAGCCATCTCCATGAACCCTGACTCGATAGAGTGCTTTAACTCCTCTACGGCTCTCCGGAGGCCTCAGAGAGTCGCGTATGAATTCCCTTCTGAGGGAGAGCGTGTGTGCCGCGAGTCCCCTGTTTGTTTTCCGAGCAACACAGCGCAGAACAGGCTGTGGGGGGTCAACCCTTTCTATGCAGAGGGAAGGGCAATGAACTGATCCTCGCTTGCAGAGCCTGATTTCTACCGCTGTAAAGCAGCCCCAGGACAACGTTTTTGCCAGTATTACATTCAACGTGGCTCTCCCTCGGAGGAGGCCCTCTGAACAGCCCTGAAAGAATCCCTGAGCCTTCAGAGCCCCCTGGCGACTCTTACCTGTCATCTCTCTATTGTGACGCAAGGTACACTGTAGGTCCAGCCTGACAGAAAGAGCAGAAAAACCGGTCAACTTGGGAGACATTTGGACGATCCAAAGTCACCTAGGCCTGACTAAGTCATTAAGCGGGTAATGCTAGGCACGGCATGCAAAAGAGCCCGCCTGCAACGAAGTGTGATCATAGAAAGGCCCCGTGTGGCCGAAAGTCTCCAGTAGTCAGTCAGAGGGTGCCGGTAAATGCGCTGTGGGGTCACGTGGGAAACTGGAGCATGTGGGAGAAGCCCGACTCTCCCCCTTTGGAAAGCAACTTCGGGGCAGCTTCCAAGCTGCCTGCACGCCACGCCCCCAGGACACTGTTCACTCCACAGATGCCTCTGAGGAGCAGTGAGCTTCTGCAAAAGAAACCGGGCGCTTGCGGTTCCTCCCTGGGAGCTCAGCCCAGAGCATACTGTAGCTAAAGTGCCAACTAAAGGTGACCTCGATCCACGAGGTAAGGTGCACATTTTCCCATTCCCAGAGGCAGGGGTGCACCAGTTTCTAGGAAGTCTCAGTCAGTGGACGGCTTTAGCTTTAGTATGCCTCAGAGTGCTCAAGCCTCTGACGGGGGCACTTCTTTCCGAGGAAGTGCACCGTGGACCCAAAGCCTTCTGAGCCCCATCAAGGGATACACGGCTCTGGGACCATGCCTCACTACGCAGGTGAAAGGGCCGGGAACTAATCTGTTCTCTAAGGCTAGCGTTCCACAGCTTTGCAACAGCCCCAGGAGCACGGTTCTTGGGCAGGCTTTCTTTCCATGCGGGTCTGCCACGTTGAGGACACCTAAGCGGCCCTGAAAGAAACCACCGGGGCTCCAATCCACTTTGGGGACTCGTGCTCGACGTCTCTCTAAGTGAGGCAGAAAGTAGACTTTAGGTCCAGCCCGAAGTAAAGTAGAGATTTACCCTGAGCCTTGCTAGGCACTTGGAACATGCAAAGTCACCTAGGCCTCCTGAGGGCATTTAGAGGATTACGCCATTCAGCACATGCAGAACTCACTGCATCCCAAAGTTTCATCGCAGAAGGCCGAATTGTGCTGCAAGGGCCTCCTTTGGCTTGTCAGCGAAGAGAGGTCTATGTGCTGGGTGATCCGGTGTGTAATTGAGAAGAAGCCTGGCGAAAGGCAGGATTTCCCCCCATTTGAAAGGTAGATAGTGGCGGCCTCAAGATGACTGAAAGTGCTCTTACCCGTCTTCTAGTCAGTGCTAGGAATGCCTCAGGGAAGAAAGTGAGTTTTCTCCTACGAATCCAGGTGGTGGCCAGTGCCTTGCTAGGAGCTCATCCCACGGCTTGCCCGAGCTAAAGTGCGAAGTAAACGTGACCCCGGGCCTCAAGGTAAGCACGAGTGTTTCCTATCAGCACACTCTGCTGTGCAGCCATCTCCATGAACCCTGACTCGATAGAGTGCTTTAACTCCTCTACGGCTCTCCGGAGGCCTCAGAGAGTCGCGTATGAATTCCCTTCTGAGGGAGAGCGTGTGTGCCGCGAGTCCCCTGTTTGTTTTCCGAGCAACACAGCGCAGAACAGGCTGTGGGGGGTCAACCCTTTCTATGCAGAGGGAAGGGCAATGAACTGATCCTCGCTTGCAGAGCCTGATTTCTACCGCTGTAAAGCAGCCCCAGGACAACGTTTTTGCCAGTATTACATTCAACGTGGCTCTCCCTCGGAGGAGGCCCTCTGAAAAGCCCTGAAAGAATCCCTGAGCCTTCAGAGCCCCCTGGCGACTCTTACCTGTCATCTCTCTATTGTGACGCAAGGTACACTGTAGGTCCAGCCTGACAGAAAGAGCAGAAAAACCGGTCAACTTGGGAGACATTTGGACGATCCAAAGTCACCTAGGCCTGACTAAGTCATTAAGCGGGTAATGCTAGGCACGGCATGCAAAAGAGCCCGCCTGCAACGAAGTGTGATCATAGAAAGGCCCCGTGTGGCCGAAAGTCTCCAGTAGTCAGTCAGAGGGTGCCGGTAAATGCGCTGTGGGGTCACGTGGGAAACTGGAGCATGTGGGAGAAGCCCGACTCTCCCCCTTTGGAAAGCAACTTCGGGGCAGCTTCCAAGCTGCCTGCACGCCACGCCCCCAGGACACTGTTCACTCCACAGATGCCTCTGAGGAGCAGTGAGCTTCTGCAAAAGAAACCGGGCGCTTGCGGTTCCTCCCTGGGAGCTCAGCCCAGAGCATACTGTAGCTAAAGTGCCAACTAAAGGTGACCTCGATCCACGAGGTAAGGTGCACATTTTCCCATTCCCAGAGGCAGGGGTGCACCAGTTTCTAGGAAGTCTCAGTCAGTGGACGGCTTTAGCTTTAGTATGCCTCAGAGTGCTCAAGCCTCTGACGGGGGCACTTCTTTCCGAGGAAGTGCACCGTGGACCCAAAGCCTTCTGAGCCCCATCAAGGGATACACGGCTCTGGGACCATGCCTCACTACGCAGGTGAAAGGGCCGGGAACTAATCTGTTCTCTAAGGCTAGCGTTCCACAGCTTTGCAACAGCCCCAGGAGCACGGTTCTTGGGCAGGCTTTCTTTCCATGCGGGTCTGCCACGTTGAGGACACCTAAGCGGCCCTGAAAGAAACCACCGGGGCTCCAATCCACTTTGGGGACTCGTGCTCGACGTCTCTCTAAGTGAGGCAGAAAGTAGACTTTAGGTCCAGCCCGAAGTAAAGTAGAGATTTACCCTGAGCCTTGCTAGGCACTTGGAACATGCAAAGTCACCTAGGCCTCCTGAGGGCATTTAGAGGATTACGCCATTCAGCACATGCAGAACTCACTGCATCCCAAAGTTTCATCGCAGAAGGCCGAATTGTGCTGCAAGGGCCTCCTTTGGCTTGTCAGCGAAGAGAGGTCTATGTGCTGGGTGATCCGGTGTGTAATTGAGAAGAAGCCTGGCGAAAGGCAGGATTTCCCCCCATTTGAAAGGTAGATAGTGGCGGCCTCAAGATGACTGAAAGTGCTCTTACCCGTCTTCTAGTCAGTGCTAGGAATGCCTCAGGGAAGAAAGTGAGTTTTCTCCTACGAATCCAGGTGGTGGCCAGTGCCTTGCTAGGAGCTCATCCCACGGCTTGCCCGAGCTAAAGTGCGAAGTAAACGTGACCCCGGGCCTCAAGGTAAGCACGAGTGTTTCCTATCAGCACACTCTGCTGTGCAGCCATCTCCATGAACCCTGACTCGATAGAGTGCTTTAACTCCTCTACGGCTCTCCGGAGGCCTCAGAGAGTCGCGTATGAATTCCCTTCTGAGGGAGAGCGTGTGTGCCGCGAGTCCCCTGTTTGTTTTCCGAGCAACACAGCGCAGAACAGGCTGTGGGGGGTCAACCCTTTCTATGCAGAGGGAAGGGCAATGAACTGATCCTCGCTTGCAGAGCCTGATTTCTACCGCTGTAAAGCAGCCCCAGGACAACGTTTTTGCCAGTATTACATTCAACGTGGCTCTCCCTCGGAGGAGGCCCTCTGAACAGCCCTGAAAGAATCCCTGAGCCTTCAGAGCCCCCTGGCGACTCTTACCTGTCATCTCTCTATTGTGACGCAAGGTACACTGTAGGTCCAGCCTGACAGAAAGAGCAGAAAAACCGGTCAACTTGGGAGACATTTGGACGATCCAAAGTCACCTAGGCCTGACTAAGTCATTAAGCGGGTAATGCTAGGCACGGCATGCAAAAGAGCCCGCCTGCAACGAAGTGTGATCATAGAAAGGCCCCGTGTGGCCGAAAGTCTCCAGTAGTCAGTCAGAGGGTGCCGGTAAATGCGCTGTGGGGTCACGTGGGAAACTGGAGCATGTGGGAGAAGCCCGACTCTCCCCCTTTGGAAAGCAACTTCGGGGCAGCTTCCAAGCTGCCTGCACGCCACGCCCCCAGGACACTGTTCACTCCACAGATGCCTCTGAGGAGCAGTGAGCTTCTGCAAAAGAAACCGGGCGCTTGCGGTTCCTCCCTGGGAGCTCAGCCCAGAGCATACTGTAGCTAAAGTGCCAACTAAAGGTGACCTCGATCCACGAGGTAAGGTGCACATTTTCCCATTCCCAGAGGCAGGGGTGCACCAGTTTCTAGGAAGTCTCAGTCAGTGGACGGCTTTAGCTTTAGTATGCCTCAGAGTGCTCAAGCCTCTGACGGGGGCACTTCTTTCCGAGGAAGTGCACCGTGGACCCAAAGCCTTCTGAGCCCCATCAAGGGATACACGGCTCTGGGACCATGCCTCACTACGCAGGTGAAAGGGCCGGGAACTAATCTGTTCTCTAAGGCTAGCGTTCCACAGCTTTGCAACAGCCCCAGGAGCACGGTTCTTGGGCAGGCTTTCTTTCCATGCGGGTCTGCCACGTTGAGGACACCTAAGCGGCCCTGAAAGAAACCACCGGGGCTCCAATCCACTTTGGGGACTCGTGCTCGACGTCTCTCTAAGTGAGGCAGAAAGTAGACTTTAGGTCCAGCCCGAAGTAAAGTAGAGATTTACCCTGAGCCTTGCTAGGCACTTGGAACATGCAAAGTCACCTAGGCCTCCTGAGGGCATTTAGAGGATTACGCCATTCAGCACATGCAGAACTCACTGCATCCCAAAGTTTCATCGCAGAAGGCCGAATTGTGCTGCAAGGGCCTCCTTTGGCTTGTCAGCGAAGAGAGGTCTATGTGCTGGGTGATCCGGTGTGTAATTGAGAAGAAGCCTGGCGAAAGGCAGGATTTCCCCCCATTTGAAAGGTAGATAGTGGCGGCCTCAAGATGACTGAAAGTGCTCTTACCCGTCTTCTAGTCAGTGCTAGGAATGCCTCAGGGAAGAAAGTGAGTTTTCTCCTACGAATCCAGGTGGTGGCCAGTGCCTTGCTAGGAGCTCATCCCACGGCTTGCCCGAGCTAAAGTGCGAAGTAAACGTGACCCCGGGCCTCAAGGTAAGCACGAGTGTTTCCTATCAGCACACTTTGCTGTGCAGCCATCTCCATGAACCCTGACTCGATAGAGTGCTTTAACTCCTCTACGGCTCTCCGGAGGCCTCAGAGAGTCGCGTATGAATTCCCTTCTGAGGGAGAGCGTGTGTGCCGCGAGTCCCCTGTTTGTTTTCCGAGCAACACAGCGCAGAACAGGCTGTGGGGGGTCAACCCTTTCTATGCAGAGGGAAGGGCAATGAACTGATCCTCGCTTGCAGAGCCTGATTTCTACCGCTGTAAAGCAGCCCCAGGACAACGTTTTTGCCAGTATTACATTCAACGTGGCTCTCCCTCGGAGGAGGCCCTCTGAACAGCCCTGAAAGAATCCCTGAGCCTTCAGAGCCCCCTGGCGACTCTTACCTGTCATCTCTCTATTGTGACGCAAGGTACACTGTAGGTCCAGCCTGACAGAAAGAGCAGAAAAACCGGTCAACTTGGGAGACATTTGGACGATCCAAAGTCACCTAGGCCTGACTAAGTCATTAAGCGGGTAATGCTAGGCACGGCATGCAAAAGAGCCCGCCTGCAACGAAGTGTGATCATAGAAAGGCCCCGTGTGGCCGAAAGTCTCCAGTAGTCAGTCAGAGGGTGCCGGTAAATGCGCTGTGGGGTCACGTGGGAAACTGGAGCATGTGGGAGAAGCCCGACTCTCCCCCTTTGGAAAGCAACTTCGGGGCAGCTTCCAAGCTGCCTGCACGCCACGCCCCCAGGACACTGTTCACTCCACAGATGCCTCTGAGGAGCAGTGAGCTTCTGCAAAAGAAACCGGGCGCTTGCGGTTCCTCCCTGGGAGCTCAGCCCAGAGCATACTGTAGCTAAAGTGCCAACTAAAGGTGACCTCGATCCACGAGGTAAGGTGCACATTTTCCCATTCCCAGAGGCAGGGGTGCACCAGTTTCTAGGAAGTCTCAGTCAGTGGACGGCTTTAGCTTTAGTATGCCTCAGAGTGCTCAAGCCTCTGACGGGGGCACTTCTTTCCGAGGAAGTGCACCGTGGACCCAAAGCCTTCTGAGCCCCATCAAGGGATACACGGCTCTGGGACCATGCCTCACTACGCAGGTGAAAGGGCCGGGAACTAATCTGTTCTCTAAGGCTAGCGTTCCACAGCTTTGCAACAGCCCCAGGAGCACGGTTCTTGGGCAGGCTTTCTTTCCATGCGGGTCTGCCACGTTGAGGACACCTAAGCGGCCCTGAAAGAAACCACCGGGGCTCCAATCCACTTTGGGGACTCGTGCTCGACGTCTCTCTAAGTGAGGCAGAAAGTAGACTTTAGGTCCAGCCCGAAGTAAAGTAGAGATTTACCCTGAGCCTTGCTAGGCACTTGGAACATGCAAAGTCACCTAGGCCTCCTGAGGGCATTTAGAGGATTACGCCATTCAGCACATGCAGAACTCACTGCATCCCAAAGTTTCATCGCAGAAGGCCGAATTGTGCTGCAAGGGCCTCCTTTGGCTTGTCAGCGAAGAGAGGTCTATGTGCTGGGTGATCCGGTGTGTAATTGAGAAGAAGCCTGGCGAAAGGCAGGATTTCCCCCCATTTGAAAGGTAGATAGTGGCGGCCTCAAGATGACTGAAAGTGCTCTTACCCGTCTTCTAGTCAGTGCTAGGAATGCCTCAGGGAAGAAAGTGAGTTTTCTCCTACGAATCCAGGTGGTGGCCAGTGCCTTGCTAGGAGCTCATCCCACGGCTTGCCCGAGCTAAAGTGCGAAGTAAACGTGACCCCGGGCCTCAAGGTAAGCACGAGTGTTTCCTATCAGCACACTCTGCTGTGCAGCCATCTCCATGAACCCTGACTCGATAGAGTGCTTTAACTCCTCTACGGCTCTCCGGAGGCCTCAGAGAGTCGCGTATGAATTCCCTTCTGAGGGAGAGCGTGTGTGCCGCGAGTCCCCTGTTTGTTTTCCGAGCAACACAGCGCAGAACAGGCTGTGGGGGGTCAACCCTTTCTATGCAGAGGGAAGGGCAATGAACTGATCCTCGCTTGCAGAGCCTGATTTCTACCGCTGTAAAGCAGCCCCAGGACAACGTTTTTGCCAGTATTACATTCAACGTGGCTCTCCCTCGGAGGAGGCCCTCTGAACAGCCCTGAAAGAATCCCTGAGCCTTCAGAGCCCCCTGGCGACTCTTACCTGTCATCTCTCTATTGTGACGCAAGGTACACTGTAGGTCCAGCCTGACAGAAAGAGCAGAAAAACCGGTCAACTTGGGAGACATTTGGACGATCCAAAGTCACCTAGGCCTGACTAAGTCATTAAGCGGGTAATGCTAGGCACGGCATGCAAAAGAGCCCGCCTGCAACGAAGTGTGATCATAGAAAGGCCCCGTGTGGCCGAAAGTCTCCAGTAGTCAGTCAGAGGGTGCCGGTAAATGCGCTGTGGGGTCACGTGGGAAACTGGAGCATGTGGGAGAAGCCCGACTCTCCCCCTTTGGAAAGCAACTTCGGGGCAGCTTCCAAGCTGCCTGCACGCCACGCCCCCAGGACACTGTTCACTCCACAGATGCCTCTGAGGAGCAGTGAGCTTCTGCAAAAGAAACCGGGCGCTTGCGGTTCCTCCCTGGGAGCTCAGCCCAGAGCATACTGTAGCTAAAGTGCCAACTAAAGGTGACCTCGATCCACGAGGTAAGGTGCACATTTTCCCATTCCCAGAGGCAGGGGTGCACCAGTTTCTAGGAAGTCTCAGTCAGTGGACGGCTTTAGCTTTAGTATGCCTCAGAGTGCTCAAGCCTCTGACGGGGGCACTTCTTTCCGAGGAAGTGCACCGTGGACCCAAAGCCTTCTGAGCCCCATCAAGGGATACACGGCTCTGGGACCATGCCTCACTACGCAGGTGAAAGGGCCGGGAACTAATCTGTTCTCTAAGGCTAGCGTTCCACAGCTTTGCAACAGCCCCAGGAGCACGGTTCTTGGGCAGGCTTTCTTTCCATGCGGGTCTGCCACGTTGAGGACACCTAAGCGGCCCTGAAAGAAACCACCGGGGCTCCAATCCACTTTGGGGACTCGTGCTCGACGTCTCTCTAAGTGAGGCAGAAAGTAGACTTTAGGTCCAGCCCGAAGTAAAGTAGAGATTTACCCTGAGCCTTGCTAGGCACTTGGAACATGCAAAGTCACCTAGGCCTCCTGAGGGCATTTAGAGGATTACGCCATTCAGCACATGCAGAACTCACTGCATCCCAAAGTTTCATCGCAGAAGGCCGAATTGTGCTGCAAGGGCCTCCTTTGGCTTGTCAGCGAAGAGAGGTCTATGTGCTGGGTGATCCGGTGTGTAATTGAGAAGAAGCCTGGCGAAAGGCAGGATTTCCCCCCATTTGAAAGGTAGATAGTGGCGGCCTCAAGATGACTGAAAGTGCTCTTACCCGTCTTCTAGTCAGTGCTAGGAATGCCTCAGGGAAGAAAGTGAGTTTTCTCCTACGAATCCAGGTGGTGGCCAGTGCCTTGCTAGGAGCTCATCCCACGGCTTGCCCGAGCTAAAGTGCGAAGTAAACGTGACCCCGGGCCTCAAGGTAAGCACGAGTGTTTCCTATCAGCACACTTTGCTGTGCAGCCATCTCCATGAACCCTGACTCGATAGAGTGCTTTAACTCCTCTACGGCTCTCCGGAGGCCTCAGAGAGTCGCGTATGAATTCCCTTCTGAGGGAGAGCGTGTGTGCCGCGAGTCCCCTGTTTGTTTTCCGAGCAACACAGCGCAGAACAGGCTGTGGGGGGTCAACCCTTTCTATGCAGAGGGAAGGGCAATGAACTGATCCTCGCTTGCAGAGCCTGATTTCTACCGCTGTAAAGCAGCCCCAGGACAACGTTTTTGCCAGTATTACATTCAACGTGGCTCTCCCTCGGAGGAGGCCCTCTGAACAGCCCTGAAAGAATCCCTGAGCCTTCAGAGCCCCCTGGCGACTCTTACCTGTCATCTCTCTATTGTGACGCAAGGTACACTGTAGGTCCAGCCTGACAGAAAGAGCAGAAAAACCGGTCAACTTGGGAGACATTTGGACGATCCAAAGTCACCTAGGCCTGACTAAGTCATTAAGCGGGTAATGCTAGGCACGGCATGCAAAAGAGCCCGCCTGCAACGAAGTGTGATCATAGAAAGGCCCCGTGTGGCCGAAAGTCTCCAGTAGTCAGTCAGAGGGTGCCGGTAAATGCGCTGTGGGGTCACGTGGGAAACTGGAGCATGTGGGAGAAGCCCGACTCTCCCCCTTTGGAAAGCAACTTCGGGGCAGCTTCCAAGCTGCCTGCACGCCACGCCCCCAGGACACTGTTCACTCCACAGATGCCTCTGAGGAGCAGTGAGCTTCTGCAAAAGAAACCGGGCGCTTGCGGTTCCTCCCTGGGAGCTCAGCCCAGAGCATACTGTAGCTAAAGTGCCAACTAAAGGTGACCTCGATCCACGAGGTAAGGTGCACATTTTCCCATTCCCAGAGGCAGGGGTGCACCAGTTTCTAGGAAGTCTCAGTCAGTGGACGGCTTTAGCTTTAGTATGCCTCAGAGTGCTCAAGCCTCTGACGGGGGCACTTCTTTCCGAGGAAGTGCACCGTGGACCCAAAGCCTTCTGAGCCCCATCAAGGGATACACGGCTCTGGGACCATGCCTCACTACGCAGGTGAAAGGGCCGGGAACTAATCTGTTCTCTAAGGCTAGCGTTCCACAGCTTTGCAACAGCCCCAGGAGCACGGTTCTTGGGCAGGCTTTCTTTCCATGCGGGTCTGCCACGTTGAGGACACCTAAGCGGCCCTGAAAGAAACCACCGGGGCTCCAATCCACTTTGGGGACTCGTGCTCGACGTCTCTCTAAGTGAGGCAGAAAGTAGACTTTAGGTCCAGCCCGAAGTAAAGTAGAGATTTACCCTGAGCCTTGCTAGGCACTTGGAACATGCAAAGTCACCTAGGCCTCCTGAGGGCATTTAGAGGATTACGCCATTCAGCACATGCAGAACTCACTGCATCCCAAAGTTTCATCGCAGAAGGCCGAATTGTGCTGCAAGGGCCTCCTTTGGCTTGTCAGCGAAGAGAGGTCTATGTGCTGGGTGATCCGGTGTGTAATTGAGAAGAAGCCTGGCGAAAGGCAGGATTTCCCCCCATTTGAAAGGTAGATAGTGGCGGCCTCAAGATGACTGAAAGTGCTCTTACCCGTCTTCTAGTCAGTGCTAGGAATGCCTCAGGGAAGAAAGTGAGTTTTCTCCTACGAATCCAGGTGGTGGCCAGTGCCTTGCTAGGAGCTCATCCCACGGCTTGCCCGAGCTAAAGTGCGAAGTAAACGTGACCCCGGGCCTCAAGGTAAGCACGAGTGTTTCCTATCAGCACACTTTGCTGTGCAGCCATCTCCATGAACCCTGACTCGATAGAGTGCTTTAACTCCTCTACGGCTCTCCGGAGGCCTCAGAGAGTCGCGTATGAATTCCCTTCTGAGGGAGAGCGTGTGTGCCGCGAGTCCCCTGTTTGTTTTCCGAGCAACACAGCGCAGAACAGGCTGTGGGGGGTCAACCCTTTCTATGCAGAGGGAAGGGCAATGAACTGATCCTCGCTTGCAGAGCCTGATTTCTACCGCTGTAAAGCAGCCCCAGGACAACGTTTTTGCCAGTATTACATTCAACGTGGCTCTCCCTCGGAGGAGGCCCTCTGAACAGCCCTGAAAGAATCCCTGAGCCTTCAGAGCCCCCTGGCGACTCTTACCTGTCATCTCTCTATTGTGACGCAAGGTACACTGTAGGTCCAGCCTGACAGAAAGAGCAGAAAAACCGGTCAACTTGGGAGACATTTGGACGATCCAAAGTCACCTAGGCCTGACTAAGTCATTAAGCGGGTAATGCTAGGCACGGCATGCAAAAGAGCCCGCCTGCAACGAAGTGTGATCATAGAAAGGCCCCGTGTGGCCGAAAGTCTCCAGTAGTCAGTCAGAGGGTGCCGGTAAATGCGCTGTGGGGTCACGTGGGAAACTGGAGCATGTGGGAGAAGCCCGACTCTCCCCCTTTGGAAAGCAACTTCGGGGCAGCTTCCAAGCTGCCTGCACGCCACGCCCCCAGGACACTGTTCACTCCACAGATGCCTCTGAGGAGCAGTGAGCTTCTGCAAAAGAAACCGGGCGCTTGCGGTTCCTCCCTGGGAGCTCAGCCCAGAGCATACTGTAGCTAAAGTGCCAACTAAAGGTGACCTCGATCCACGAGGTAAGGTGCACATTTTCCCATTCCCAGAGGCAGGGGTGCACCAGTTTCTAGGAAGTCTCAGTCAGTGGACGGCTTTAGCTTTAGTATGCCTCAGAGTGCTCAAGCCTCTGACGGGGGCACTTCTTTCCGAGGAAGTGCACCGTGGACCCAAAGCCTTCTGAGCCCCATCAAGGGATACACGGCTCTGGGACCATGCCTCACTACGCAGGTGAAAGGGCCGGGAACTAATCTGTTCTCTAAGGCTAGCGTTCCACAGCTTTGCAACAGCCCCAGGAGCACGGTTCTTGGGCAGGCTTTCTTTCCATGCGGGTCTGCCACGTTGAGGACACCTAAGCGGCCCTGAAAGAAACCACCGGGGCTCCAATCCACTTTGGGGACTCGTGCTCGACGTCTCTCTAAGTGAGGCAGAAAGTAGACTTTAGGTCCAGCCCGAAGTAAAGTAGAGATTTACCCTGAGCCTTGCTAGGCACTTGGAACATGCAAAGTCACCTAGGCCTCCTGAGGGCATTTAGAGGATTACGCCATTCAGCACATGCAGAACTCACTGCATCCCAAAGTTTCATCGCAGAAGGCCGAATTGTGCTGCAAGGGCCTCCTTTGGCTTGTCAGCGAAGAGAGGTCTATGTGCTGGGTGATCCGGTGTGTAATTGAGAAGAAGCCTGGCGAAAGGCAGGATTTCCCCCCATTTGAAAGGTAGATAGTGGCGGCCTCAAGATGACTGAAAGTGCTCTTACCCGTCTTCTAGTCAGTGCTAGGAATGCCTCAGGGAAGAAAGTGAGTTTTCTCCTACGAATCCAGGTGGTGGCCAGTGCCTTGCTAGGAGCTCATCCCACGGCTTGCCCGAGCTAAAGTGCGAAGTAAACGTGACCCCGGGCCTCAAGGTAAGCACGAGTGTTTCCTATCAGCACACTCTGCTGTGCAGCCATCTCCATGAACCCTGACTCGATAGAGTGCTTTAACTCCTCTACGGCTCTCCGGAGGCCTCAGAGAGTCGCGTATGAATTCCCTTCTGAGGGAGAGCGTGTGTGCCGCGAGTCCCCTGTTTGTTTTCCGAGCAACACAGCGCAGAACAGGCTGTGGGGGGTCAACCCTTTCTATGCAGAGGGAAGGGCAATGAACTGATCCTCGCTTGCAGAGCCTGATTTCTACCGCTGTAAAGCAGCCCCAGGACAACGTTTTTGCCAGTATTACATTCAACGTGGCTCTCCCTCGGAGGAGGCCCTCTGAACAGCCCTGAAAGAATCCCTGAGCCTTCAGAGCCCCCTGGCGACTCTTACCTGTCATCTCTCTATTGTGACGCAAGGTACACTGTAGGTCCAGCCTGACAGAAAGAGCAGAAAAACCGGTCAACTTGGGAGACATTTGGACGATCCAAAGTCACCTAGGCCTGACTAAGTCATTAAGCGGGTAATGCTAGGCACGGCATGCAAAAGAGCCCGCCTGCAACGAAGTGTGATCATAGAAAGGCCCCGTGTGGCCGAAAGTCTCCAGTAGTCAGTCAGAGGGTGCCGGTAAATGCGCTGTGGGGTCACGTGGGAAACTGGAGCATGTGGGAGAAGCCCGACTCTCCCCCTTTGGAAAGCAACTTCGGGGCAGCTTCCAAGCTGCCTGCACGCCACGCCCCCAGGACACTGTTCACTCCACAGATGCCTCTGAGGAGCAGTGAGCTTCTGCAAAAGAAACCGGGCGCTTGCGGTTCCTCCCTGGGAGCTCAGCCCAGAGCATACTGTAGCTAAAGTGCCAACTAAAGGTGACCTCGATCCACGAGGTAAGGTGCACATTTTCCCATTCCCAGAGGCAGGGGTGCACCAGTTTCTAGGAAGTCTCAGTCAGTGGACGGCTTTAGCTTTAGTATGCCTCAGAGTGCTCAAGCCTCTGACGGGGGCACTTCTTTCCGAGGAAGTGCACCGTGGACCCAAAGCCTTCTGAGCCCCATCAAGGGATACACGGCTCTGGGACCATGCCTCACTACGCAGGTGAAAGGGCCGGGAACTAATCTGTTCTCTAAGGCTAGCGTTCCACAGCTTTGCAACAGCCCCAGGAGCACGGTTCTTGGGCAGGCTTTCTTTCCATGCGGGTCTGCCACGTTGAGGACACCTAAGCGGCCCTGAAAGAAACCACCGGGGCTCCAATCCACTTTGGGGACTCGTGCTCGACGTCTCTCTAAGTGAGGCAGAAAGTAGACTTTAGGTCCAGCCCGAAGTAAAGTAGAGATTTACCCTGAGCCTTGCTAGGCACTTGGAACATGCAAAGTCACCTAGGCCTCCTGAGGGCATTTAGAGGATTACGCCATTCAGCACATGCAGAACTCACTGCATCCCAAAGTTTCATCGCAGAAGGCCGAATTGTGCTGCAAGGGCCTCCTTTGGCTTGTCAGCGAAGAGAGGTCTATGTGCTGGGTGATCCGGTGTGTAATTGAGAAGAAGCCTGGCGAAAGGCAGGATTTCCCCCCATTTGAAAGGTAGATAGTGGCGGCCTCAAGATGACTGAAAGTGCTCTTACCCGTCTTCTAGTCAGTGCTAGGAATGCCTCAGGGAAGAAAGTGAGTTTTCTCCTACGAATCCAGGTGGTGGCCAGTGCCTTGCTAGGAGCTCATCCCACGGCTTGCCCGAGCTAAAGTGCGAAGTAAACGTGACCCCGGGCCTCAAGGTAAGCACGAGTGTTTCCTATCAGCACACTTTGCTGTGCAGCCATCTCCATGAACCCTGACTCGATAGAGTGCTTTAACTCCTCTACGGCTCTCCGGAGGCCTCAGAGAGTCGCGTATGAATTCCCTTCTGAGGGAGAGCGTGTGTGCCGCGAGTCCCCTGTTTGTTTTCCGAGCAACACAGCGCAGAACAGGCTGTGGGGGGTCAACCCTTTCTATGCAGAGGGAAGGGCAATGAACTGATCCTCGCTTGCAGAGCCTGATTTCTACCGCTGTAAAGCAGCCCCAGGACAACGTTTTTGCCAGTATTACATTCAACGTGGCTCTCCCTCGGAGGAGGCCCTCTGAACAGCCCTGAAAGAATCCCTGAGCCTTCAGAGCCCCCTGGCGACTCTTACCTGTCATCTCTCTATTGTGACGCAAGGTACACTGTAGGTCCAGCCTGACAGAAAGAGCAGAAAAACCGGTCAACTTGGGAGACATTTGGACGATCCAAAGTCACCTAGGCCTGACTAAGTCATTAAGCGGGTAATGCTAGGCACGGCATGCAAAAGAGCCCGCCTGCAACGAAGTGTGATCATAGAAAGGCCCCGTGTGGCCGAAAGTCTCCAGTAGTCAGTCAGAGGGTGCCGGTAAATGCGCTGTGGGGTCACGTGGGAAACTGGAGCATGTGGGAGAAGCCCGACTCTCCCCCTTTGGAAAGCAACTTCGGGGCAGCTTCCAAGCTGCCTGCACGCCACGCCCCCAGGACACTGTTCACTCCACAGATGCCTCTGAGGAGCAGTGAGCTTCTGCAAAAGAAACCGGGCGCTTGCGGTTCCTCCCTGGGAGCTCAGCCCAGAGCATACTGTAGCTAAAGTGCCAACTAAAGGTGACCTCGATCCACGAGGTAAGGTGCACATTTTCCCATTCCCAGAGGCAGGGGTGCACCAGTTTCTAGGAAGTCTCAGTCAGTGGACGGCTTTAGCTTTAGTATGCCTCAGAGTGCTCAAGCCTCTGACGGGGGCACTTCTTTCCGAGGAAGTGCACCGTGGACCCAAAGCCTTCTGAGCCCCATCAAGGGATACACGGCTCTGGGACCATGCCTCACTACGCAGGTGAAAGGGCCGGGAACTAATCTGTTCTCTAAGGCTAGCGTTCCACAGCTTTGCAACAGCCCCAGGAGCACGGTTCTTGGGCAGGCTTTCTTTCCATGCGGGTCTGCCACGTTGAGGACACCTAAGCGGCCCTGAAAGAAACCACCGGGGCTCCAATCCACTTTGGGGACTCGTGCTCGACGTCTCTCTAAGTGAGGCAGAAAGTAGACTTTAGGTCCAGCCCGAAGTAAAGTAGAGATTTACCCTGAGCCTTGCTAGGCACTTGGAACATGCAAAGTCACCTAGGCCTCCTGAGGGCATTTAGAGGATTACGCCATTCAGCACATGCAGAACTCACTGCATCCCAAAGTTTCATCGCAGAAGGCCGAATTGTGCTGCAAGGGCCTCCTTTGGCTTGTCAGCGAAGAGAGGTCTATGTGCTGGGTGATCCGGTGTGTAATTGAGAAGAAGCCTGGCGAAAGGCAGGATTTCCCCCCATTTGAAAGGTAGATAGTGGCGGCCTCAAGATGACTGAAAGTGCTCTTACCCGTCTTCTAGTCAGTGCTAGGAATGCCTCAGGGAAGAAAGTGAGTTTTCTCCTACGAATCCAGGTGGTGGCCAGTGCCTTGCTAGGAGCTCATCCCACGGCTTGCCCGAGCTAAAGTGCGAAGTAAACGTGACCCCGGGCCTCAAGGTAAGCACGAGTGTTTCCTATCAGCACACTTTGCTGTGCAGCCATCTCCATGAACCCTGACTCGATAGAGTGCTTTAACTCCTCTACGGCTCTCCGGAGGCCTCAGAGAGTCGCGTATGAATTCCCTTCTGAGGGAGAGCGTGTGTGCCGCGAGTCCCCTGTTTGTTTTCCGAGCAACACAGCGCAGAACAGGCTGTGGGGGGTCAACCCTTTCTATGCAGAGGGAAGGGCAATGAACTGATCCTCGCTTGCAGAGCCTGATTTCTACCGCTGTAAAGCAGCCCCAGGACAACGTTTTTGCCAGTATTACATTCAACGTGGCTCTCCCTCGGAGGAGGCCCTCTGAACAGCCCTGAAAGAATCCCTGAGCCTTCAGAGCCCCCTGGCGACTCTTACCTGTCATCTCTCTATTGTGACGCAAGGTACACTGTAGGTCCAGCCTGACAGAAAGAGCAGAAAAACCGGTCAACTTGGGAGACATTTGGACGATCCAAAGTCACCTAGGCCTGACTAAGTCATTAAGCGGGTAATGCTAGGCACGGCATGCAAAAGAGCCCGCCTGCAACGAAGTGTGATCATAGAAAGGCCCCGTGTGGCCGAAAGTCTCCAGTAGTCAGTCAGAGGGTGCCGGTAAATGCGCTGTGGGGTCACGTGGGAAACTGGAGCATGTGGGAGAAGCCCGACTCTCCCCCTTTGGAAAGCAACTTCGGGGCAGCTTCCAAGCTGCCTGCACGCCACGCCCCCAGGACACTGTTCACTCCACAGATGCCTCTGAGGAGCAGTGAGCTTCTGCAAAAGAAACCGGGCGCTTGCGGTTCCTCCCTGGGAGCTCAGCCCAGAGCATACTGTAGCTAAAGTGCCAACTAAAGGTGACCTCGATCCACGAGGTAAGGTGCACATTTTCCCATTCCCAGAGGCAGGGGTGCACCAGTTTCTAGGAAGTCTCAGTCAGTGGACGGCTTTAGCTTTAGTATGCCTCAGAGTGCTCAAGCCTCTGACGGGGGCACTTCTTTCCGAGGAAGTGCACCGTGGACCCAAAGCCTTCTGAGCCCCATCAAGGGATACACGGCTCTGGGACCATGCCTCACTACGCAGGTGAAAGGGCCGGGAACTAATCTGTTCTCTAAGGCTAGCGTTCCACAGCTTTGCAACAGCCCCAGGAGCACGGTTCTTGGGCAGGCTTTCTTTCCATGCGGGTCTGCCACGTTGAGGACACCTAAGCGGCCCTGAAAGAAACCACCGGGGCTCCAATCCACTTTGGGGACTCGTGCTCGACGTCTCTCTAAGTGAGGCAGAAAGTAGACTTTAGGTCCAGCCCGAAGTAAAGTAGAGATTTACCCTGAGCCTTGCTAGGCACTTGGAACATGCAAAGTCACCTAGGCCTCCTGAGGGCATTTAGAGGATTACGCCATTCAGCACATGCAGAACTCACTGCATCCCAAAGTTTCATCGCAGAAGGCCGAATTGTGCTGCAAGGGCCTCCTTTGGCTTGTCAGCGAAGAGAGGTCTATGTGCTGGGTGATCCGGTGTGTAATTGAGAAGAAGCCTGGCGAAAGGCAGGATTTCCCCCCATTTGAAAGGTAGATAGTGGCGGCCTCAAGATGACTGAAAGTGCTCTTACCCGTCTTCTAGTCAGTGCTAGGAATGCCTCAGGGAAGAAAGTGAGTTTTCTCCTACGAATCCAGGTGGTGGCCAGTGCCTTGCTAGGAGCTCATCCCACGGCTTGCCCGAGCTAAAGTGCGAAGTAAACGTGACCCCGGGCCTCAAGGTAAGCACGAGTGTTTCCTATCAGCACACTTTGCTGTGCAGCCATCTCCATGAACCCTGACTCGATAGAGTGCTTTAACTCCTCTACGGCTCTCCGGAGGCCTCAGAGAGTCGCGTATGAATTCCCTTCTGAGGGAGAGCGTGTGTGCCGCGAGTCCCCTGTTTGTTTTCCGAGCAACACAGCGCAGAACAGGCTGTGGGGGGTCAACCCTTTCTATGCAGAGGGAAGGGCAATGAACTGATCCTCGCTTGCAGAGCCTGATTTCTACCGCTGTAAAGCAGCCCCAGGACAACGTTTTTGCCAGTATTACATTCAACGTGGCTCTCCCTCGGAGGAGGCCCTCTGAACAGCCCTGAAAGAATCCCTGAGCCTTCAGAGCCCCCTGGCGACTCTTACCTGTCATCTCTCTATTGTGACGCAAGGTACACTGTAGGTCCAGCCTGACAGAAAGAGCAGAAAAACCGGTCAACTTGGGAGACATTTGGACGATCCAAAGTCACCTAGGCCTGACTAAGTCATTAAGCGGGTAATGCTAGGCACGGCATGCAAAAGAGCCCGCCTGCAACGAAGTGTGATCATAGAAAGGCCCCGTGTGGCCGAAAGTCTCCAGTAGTCAGTCAGAGGGTGCCGGTAAATGCGCTGTGGGGTCACGTGGGAAACTGGAGCATGTGGGAGAAGCCCGACTCTCCCCCTTTGGAAAGCAACTTCGGGGCAGCTTCCAAGCTGCCTGCACGCCACGCCCCCAGGACACTGTTCACTCCACAGATGCCTCTGAGGAGCAGTGAGCTTCTGCAAAAGAAACCGGGCGCTTGCGGTTCCTCCCTGGGAGCTCAGCCCAGAGCATACTGTAGCTAAAGTGCCAACTAAAGGTGACCTCGATCCACGAGGTAAGGTGCACATTTTCCCATTCCCAGAGGCAGGGGTGCACCAGTTTCTAGGAAGTCTCAGTCAGTGGACGGCTTTAGCTTTAGTATGCCTCAGAGTGCTCAAGCCTCTGACGGGGGCACTTCTTTCCGAGGAAGTGCACCGTGGACCCAAAGCCTTCTGAGCCCCATCAAGGGATACACGGCTCTGGGACCATGCCTCACTACGCAGGTGAAAGGGCCGGGAACTAATCTGTTCTCTAAGGCTAGCGTTCCACAGCTTTGCAACAGCCCCAGGAGCACGGTTCTTGGGCAGGCTTTCTTTCCATGCGGGTCTGCCACGTTGAGGACACCTAAGCGGCCCTGAAAGAAACCACCGGGGCTCCAATCCACTTTGGGGACTCGTGCTCGACGTCTCTCTAAGTGAGGCAGAAAGTAGACTTTAGGTCCAGCCCGAAGTAAAGTAGAGATTTACCCTGAGCCTTGCTAGGCACTTGGAACATGCAAAGTCACCTAGGCCTCCTGAGGGCATTTAGAGGATTACGCCATTCAGCACATGCAGAACTCACTGCATCCCAAAGTTTCATCGCAGAAGGCCGAATTGTGCTGCAAGGGCCTCCTTTGGCTTGTCAGCGAAGAGAGGTCTATGTGCTGGGTGATCCGGTGTGTAATTGAGAAGAAGCCTGGCGAAAGGCAGGATTTCCCCCCATTTGAAAGGTAGATAGTGGCGGCCTCAAGATGACTGAAAGTGCTCTTACCCGTCTTCTAGTCAGTGCTAGGAATGCCTCAGGGAAGAAAGTGAGTTTTCTCCTACGAATCCAGGTGGTGGCCAGTGCCTTGCTAGGAGCTCATCCCACGGCTTGCCCGAGCTAAAGTGCGAAGTAAACGTGACCCCGGGCCTCAAGGTAAGCACGAGTGTTTCCTATCAGCACACTTTGCTGTGCAGCCATCTCCATGAACCCTGACTCGATAGAGTGCTTTAACTCCTCTACGGCTCTCCGGAGGCCTCAGAGAGTCGCGTATGAATTCCCTTCTGAGGGAGAGCGTGTGTGCCGCGAGTCCCCTGTTTGTTTTCCGAGCAACACAGCGCAGAACAGGCTGTGGGGGGTCAACCCTTTCTATGCAGAGGGAAGGGCAATGAACTGATCCTCGCTTGCAGAGCCTGATTTCTACCGCTGTAAAGCAGCCCCAGGACAACGTTTTTGCCAGTATTACATTCAACGTGGCTCTCCCTCGGAGGAGGCCCTCTGAACAGCCCTGAAAGAATCCCTGAGCCTTCAGAGCCCCCTGGCGACTCTTACCTGTCATCTCTCTATTGTGACACAAGGTACACTGTAGGTCCAGCCTGACAGAAAGAGCAGAAAAACCGGTCAACTTGGGAGACATTTGGACGATCCAAAGTCACCTAGGCCTGACTAAGTCATTAAGCGGGTAATGCTAGGCACGGCATGCAAAAGAGCCCGCCTGCAACGAAGTGTGATCATAGAAAGGCCCCGTGTGGCCGAAAGTCTCCAGTAGTCAGTCAGAGGGTGCCGGTAAATGCGCTGTGGGGTCACGTGGGAAACTGGAGCATGTGGGAGAAGCCCGACTCTCCCCCTTTGGAAAGCAACTTCGGGGCAGCTTCCAAGCTGCCTGCACGCCACGCCCCCAGGACACTGTTCACTCCACAGATGCCTCTGAGGAGCAGTGAGCTTCTGCAAAAGAAACCGGGCGCTTGCGGTTCCTCCCTGGGAGCTCAGCCCAGAGCATACTGTAGCTAAAGTGCCAACTAAAGGTGACCTCGATCCACGAGGTAAGGTGCACATTTTCCCATTCCCAGAGGCAGGGGTGCACCAGTTTCTAGGAAGTCTCAGTCAGTGGACGGCTTTAGCTTTAGTATGCCTCAGAGTGCTCAAGCCTCTGACGGGGGCACTTCTTTCCGAGGAAGTGCACCGTGGACCCAAAGCCTTCTGAGCCCCATCAAGGGATACACGGCTCTGGGACCATGCCTCACTACGCAGGTGAAAGGGCCGGGAACTAATCTGTTCTCTAAGGCTAGCGTTCCACAGCTTTGCAACAGCCCCAGGAGCACGGTTCTTGGGCAGGCTTTCTTTCCATGCGGGTCTGCCACGTTGAGGACACCTAAGCGGCCCTGAAAGAAACCACCGGGGCTCCAATCCACTTTGGGGACTCGTGCTCGACGTCTCTCTAAGTGAGGCAGAAAGTAGACTTTAGGTCCAGCCCGAAGTAAAGTAGAGATTTACCCTGAGCCTTGCTAGGCACTTGGAACATGCAAAGTCACCTAGGCCTCCTGAGGGCATTTAGAGGATTACGCCATTCAGCACATGCAGAACTCACTGCATCCCAAAGTTTCATCGCAGAAGGCCGAATTGTGCTGCAAGGGCCTCCTTTGGCTTGTCAGCGAAGAGAGGTCTATGTGCTGGGTGATCCGGTGTGTAATTGAGAAGAAGCCTGGCGAAAGGCAGGATTTCCCCCCATTTGAAAGGTAGATAGTGGCGGCCTCAAGATGACTGAAAGTGCTCTTACCCGTCTTCTAGTCAGTGCTAGGAATGCCTCAGGGAAGAAAGTGAGTTTTCTCCTACGAATCCAGGTGGTGGCCAGTGCCTTGCTAGGAGCTCATCCCACGGCTTGCCCGAGCTAAAGTGCGAAGTAAACGTGACCCCGGGCCTCAAGGTAAGCACGAGTGTTTCCTATCAGCACACTTTGCTGTGCAGCCATCTCCATGAACCCTGACTCGATAGAGTGCTTTAACTCCTCTACGGCTCTCCGGAGGCCTCAGAGAGTCGCGTATGAATTCCCTTCTGAGGGAGAGCGTGTGTGCCGCGAGTCCCCTGTTTGTTTTCCGAGCAACACAGCGCAGAACAGGCTGTGGGGGGTCAACCCTTTCTATGCAGAGGGAAGGGCAATGAACTGATCCTCGCTTGCAGAGCCTGATTTCTACCGCTGTAAAGCAGCCCCAGGACAACGTTTTTGCCAGTATTACATTCAACGTGGCTCTCCCTCGGAGGAGGCCCTCTGAACAGCCCTGAAAGAATCCCTGAGCCTTCAGAGCCCCCTGGCGACTCTTACCTGTCATCTCTCTATTGTGACGCAAGGTACACTGTAGGTCCAGCCTGACAGAAAGAGCAGAAAAACCGGTCAACTTGGGAGACATTTGGACGATCCAAAGTCACCTAGGCCTGACTAAGTCATTAAGCGGGTAATGCTAGGCACGGCATGCAAAAGAGCCCGCCTGCAACGAAGTGTGATCATAGAAAGGCCCCGTGTGGCCGAAAGTCTCCAGTAGTCAGTCAGAGGGTGCCGGTAAATGCGCTGTGGGGTCACGTGGGAAACTGGAGCATGTGGGAGAAGCCCGACTCTCCCCCTTTGGAAAGCAACTTCGGGGCAGCTTCCAAGCTGCCTGCACGCCACGCCCCCAGGACACTGTTCACTCCACAGATGCCTCTGAGGAGCAGTGAGCTTCTGCAAAAGAAACCGGGCGCTTGCGGTTCCTCCCTGGGAGCTCAGCCCAGAGCATACTGTAGCTAAAGTGCCAACTAAAGGTGACCTCGATCCACGAGGTAAGGTGCACATTTTCCCATTCCCAGAGGCAGGGGTGCACCAGTTTCTAGGAAGTCTCAGTCAGTGGACGGCTTTAGCTTTAGTATGCCTCAGAGTGCTCAAGCCTCTGACGGGGGCACTTCTTTCCGAGGAAGTGCACCGTGGACCCAAAGCCTTCTGAGCCCCATCAAGGGATACACGGCTCTGGGACCATGCCTCACTACGCAGGTGAAAGGGCCGGGAACTAATCTGTTCTCTAAGGCTAGCGTTCCACAGCTTTGCAACAGCCCCAGGAGCACGGTTCTTGGGCAGGCTTTCTTTCCATGCGGGTCTGCCACGTTGAGGACACCTAAGCGGCCCTGAAAGAAACCACCGGGGCTCCAATCCACTTTGGGGACTCGTGCTCGACGTCTCTCTAAGTGAGGCAGAAAGTAGACTTTAGGTCCAGCCCGAAGTAAAGTAGAGATTTACCCTGAGCCTTGCTAGGCACTTGGAACATGCAAAGTCACCTAGGCCTCCTGAGGGCATTTAGAGGATTACGCCATTCAGCACATGCAGAACTCACTGCATCCCAAAGTTTCATCGCAGAAGGCCGAATTGTGCTGCAAGGGCCTCCTTTGGCTTGTCAGCGAAGAGAGGTCTATGTGCTGGGTGATCCGGTGTGTAATTGAGAAGAAGCCTGGCGAAAGGCAGGATTTCCCCCCATTTGAAAGGTAGATAGTGGCGGCCTCAAGATGACTGAAAGTGCTCTTACCCGTCTTCTAGTCAGTGCTAGGAATGCCTCAGGGAAGAAAGTGAGTTTTCTCCTACGAATCCAGGTGGTGGCCAGTGCCTTGCTAGGAGCTCATCCCACGGCTTGCCCGAGCTAAAGTGCGAAGTAAACGTGACCCCGGGCCTCAAGGTAAGCACGAGTGTTTCCTATCAGCACACTCTGCTGTGCAGCCATCTCCATGAACCCTGACTCGATAGAGTGCTTTAACTCCTCTACGGCTCTCCGGAGGCCTCAGAGAGTCGCGTATGAATTCCCTTCTGAGGGAGAGCGTGTGTGCCGCGAGTCCCCTGTTTGTTTTCCGAGCAACACAGCGCAGAACAGGCTGTGGGGGGTCAACCCTTTCTATGCAGAGGGAAGGGCAATGAACTGATCCTCGCTTGCAGAGCCTGATTTCTACCGCTGTAAAGCAGCCCCAGGACAACGTTTTTGCCAGTATTACATTCAACGTGGCTCTCCCTCGGAGGAGGCCCTCTGAACAGCCCTGAAAGAATCCCTGAGCCTTCAGAGCCCCCTGGCGACTCTTACCTGTCATCTCTCTATTGTGACGCAAGGTACACTGTAGGTCCAGCCTGACAGAAAGAGCAGAAAAACCGGTCAACTTGGGAGACATTTGGACGATCCAAAGTCACCTAGGCCTGACTAAGTCATTAAGCGGGTAATGCTAGGCACGGCATGCAAAAGAGCCCGCCTGCAACGAAGTGTGATCATAGAAAGGCCCCGTGTGGCCGAAAGTCTCCAGTAGTCAGTCAGAGGGTGCCGGTAAATGCGCTGTGGGGTCACGTGGGAAACTGGAGCATGTGGGAGAAGCCCGACTCTCCCCCTTTGGAAAGCAACTTCGGGGCAGCTTCCAAGCTGCCTGCACGCCACGCCCCCAGGACACTGTTCACTCCACAGATGCCTCTGAGGAGCAGTGAGCTTCTGCAAAAGAAACCGGGCGCTTGCGGTTCCTCCCTGGGAGCTCAGCCCAGAGCATACTGTAGCTAAAGTGCCAACTAAAGGTGACCTCGATCCACGAGGTAAGGTGCACATTTTCCCATTCCCAGAGGCAGGGGTGCACCAGTTTCTAGGAAGTCTCAGTCAGTGGACGGCTTTAGCTTTAGTATGCCTCAGAGTGCTCAAGCCTCTGACGGGGGCACTTCTTTCCGAGGAAGTGCACCGTGGACCCAAAGCCTTCTGAGCCCCATCAAGGGATACACGGCTCTGGGACCATGCCTCACTACGCAGGTGAAAGGGCCGGGAACTAATCTGTTCTCTAAGGCTAGCGTTCCACAGCTTTGCAACAGCCCCAGGAGCACGGTTCTTGGGCAGGCTTTCTTTCCATGCGGGTCTGCCACGTTGAGGACACCTAAGCGGCCCTGAAAGAAACCACCGGGGCTCCAATCCACTTTGGGGACTCGTGCTCGACGTCTCTCTAAGTGAGGCAGAAAGTAGACTTTAGGTCCAGCCCGAAGTAAAGTAGAGATTTACCCTGAGCCTTGCTAGGCACTTGGAACATGCAAAGTCACCTAGGCCTCCTGAGGGCATTTAGAGGATTACGCCATTCAGCACATGCAGAACTCACTGCATCCCAAAGTTTCATCGCAGAAGGCCGAATTGTGCTGCAAGGGCCTCCTTTGGCTTGTCAGCGAAGAGAGGTCTATGTGCTGGGTGATCCGGTGTGTAATTGAGAAGAAGCCTGGCGAAAGGCAGGATTTCCCCCCATTTGAAAGGTAGATAGTGGCGGCCTCAAGATGACTGAAAGTGCTCTTACCCGTCTTCTAGTCAGTGCTAGGAATGCCTCAGGGAAGAAAGTGAGTTTTCTCCTACGAATCCAGGTGGTGGCCAGTGCCTTGCTAGGAGCTCATCCCACGGCTTGCCCGAGCTAAAGTGCGAAGTAAACGTGACCCCGGGCCTCAAGGTAAGCACGAGTGTTTCCTATCAGCACACTTTGCTGTGCAGCCATCTCCATGAACCCTGACTCGATAGAGTGCTTTAACTCCTCTACGGCTCTCCGGAGGCCTCAGAGAGTCGCGTATGAATTCCCTTCTGAGGGAGAGCGTGTGTGCCGCGAGTCCCCTGTTTGTTTTCCGAGCAACACAGCGCAGAACAGGCTGTGGGGGGTCAACCCTTTCTATGCAGAGGGAAGGGCAATGAACTGATCCTCGCTTGCAGAGCCTGATTTCTACCGCTGTAAAGCAGCCCCAGGACAACGTTTTTGCCAGTATTACATTCAACGTGGCTCTCCCTCGGAGGAGGCCCTCTGAACAGCCCTGAAAGAATCCCTGAGCCTTCAGAGCCCCCTGGCGACTCTTACCTGTCATCTCTCTATTGTGACGCAAGGTACACTGTAGGTCCAGCCTGACAGAAAGAGCAGAAAAACCGGTCAACTTGGGAGACATTTGGACGATCCAAAGTCACCTAGGCCTGACTAAGTCATTAAGCGGGTAATGCTAGGCACGGCATGCAAAAGAGCCCGCCTGCAACGAAGTGTGATCATAGAAAGGCCCCGTGTGGCCGAAAGTCTCCAGTAGTCAGTCAGAGGGTGCCGGTAAATGCGCTGTGGGGTCACGTGGGAAACTGGAGCATGTGGGAGAAGCCCGACTCTCCCCCTTTGGAAAGCAACTTCGGGGCAGCTTCCAAGCTGCCTGCACGCCACGCCCCCAGGACACTGTTCACTCCACAGATGCCTCTGAGGAGCAGTGAGCTTCTGCAAAAGAAACCGGGCGCTTGCGGTTCCTCCCTGGGAGCTCAGCCCAGAGCATACTGTAGCTAAAGTGCCAACTAAAGGTGACCTCGATCCACGAGGTAAGGTGCACATTTTCCCATTCCCAGAGGCAGGGGTGCACCAGTTTCTAGGAAGTCTCAGTCAGTGGACGGCTTTAGCTTTAGTATGCCTCAGAGTGCTCAAGCCTCTGACGGGGGCACTTCTTTCCGAGGAAGTGCACCGTGGACCCAAAGCCTTCTGAGCCCCATCAAGGGATACACGGCTCTGGGACCATGCCTCACTACGCAGGTGAAAGGGCCGGGAACTAATCTGTTCTCTAAGGCTAGCGTTCCACAGCTTTGCAACAGCCCCAGGAGCACGGTTCTTGGGCAGGCTTTCTTTCCATGCGGGTCTGCCACGTTGAGGACACCTAAGCGGCCCTGAAAGAAACCACCGGGGCTCCAATCCACTTTGGGGACTCGTGCTCGACGTCTCTCTAAGTGAGGCAGAAAGTAGACTTTAGGTCCAGCCCGAAGTAAAGTAGAGATTTACCCTGAGCCTTGCTAGGCACTTGGAACATGCAAAGTCACCTAGGCCTCCTGAGGGCATTTAGAGGATTACGCCATTCAGCACATGCAGAACTCACTGCATCCCAAAGTTTCATCGCAGAAGGCCGAATTGTGCTGCAAGGGCCTCCTTTGGCTTGTCAGCGAAGAGAGGTCTATGTGCTGGGTGATCCGGTGTGTAATTGAGAAGAAGCCTGGCGAAAGGCAGGATTTCCCCCCATTTGAAAGGTAGATAGTGGCGGCCTCAAGATGACTGAAAGTGCTCTTACCCGTCTTCTAGTCAGTGCTAGGAATGCCTCAGGGAAGAAAGTGAGTTTTCTCCTACGAATCCAGGTGGTGGCCAGTGCCTTGCTAGGAGCTCATCCCACGGCTTGCCCGAGCTAAAGTGCGAAGTAAACGTGACCCCGGGCCTCAAGGTAAGCACGAGTGTTTCCTATCAGCACACTTTGCTGTGCAGCCATCTCCATGAACCCTGACTCGATAGAGTGCTTTAACTCCTCTACGGCTCTCCGGAGGCCTCAGAGAGTCGCGTATGAATTCCCTTCTGAGGGAGAGCGTGTGTGCCGCGAGTCCCCTGTTTGTTTTCCGAGCAACACAGCGCAGAACAGGCTGTGGGGGGTCAACCCTTTCTATGCAGAGGGAAGGGCAATGAACTGATCCTCGCTTGCAGAGCCTGATTTCTACCGCTGTAAAGCAGCCCCAGGACAACGTTTTTGCCAGTATTACATTCAACGTGGCTCTCCCTCGGAGGAGGCCCTCTGAACAGCCCTGAAAGAATCCCTGAGCCTTCAGAGCCCCCTGGCGACTCTTACCTGTCATCTCTCTATTGTGACGCAAGGTACACTGTAGGTCCAGCCTGACAGAAAGAGCAGAAAAACCGGTCAACTTGGGAGACATTTGGACGATCCAAAGTCACCTAGGCCTGACTAAGTCATTAAGCGGGTAATGCTAGGCACGGCATGCAAAAGAGCCCGCCTGCAACGAAGTGTGATCATAGAAAGGCCCCGTGTGGCCGAAAGTCTCCAGTAGTCAGTCAGAGGGTGCCGGTAAATGCGCTGTGGGGTCACGTGGGAAACTGGAGCATGTGGGAGAAGCCCGACTCTCCCCCTTTGGAAAGCAACTTCGGGGCAGCTTCCAAGCTGCC
>NW_028294742.1:0-98543 GCF_964341445.2 Mesoplodon mirus
GGTCATCTGTAATTGGTCCCCTGTTATCCAGGAAACAGAAATCACTCTATACAATTTGGAGAATTTAGTGTAGGAGATTGGTTACTCGAGAAACCAACTGGGGAGAATTGAGCAAAACAATACTTCGCAACTTAAAAAGGCATTCCCGCCTCTAGGCTAGAGGAACAAAGAGAAAAAGTATTGTTACTGAGGTAAGTTGGAGCCACGGAGATAATGTGGCCATCGAAGGGAAACCACCTGCTTCAGAGAGGAAGAAGGTGAAGGATTCTGGGCACTTGGATCCTCCTGGGCTCTACTCTGCAGTTGTCACTCCTTGGTTTAACTGAGCTGGCATCCAGGTGTTGGAGAGCACAGAGCATGAGAAATGAGAGACATTTTATACTAAAGAGCAGAGCAGAAGAGTGAGGAATCGAGCTGAGGTAGAATAAATCCACGGCTGGCATACCTTGTGGACAGATTAAATGAGAGAAAAATCATATGTAAATTGATACAGAATAGTGTTTTATAAAACTTATTCATTCATGATGAAAGAAATTATGCTACCAGGCAAAGGATATCTTTGAAAGTAAAGGATATCTATGAAAACATGAACAATAAATAAAAACAGCCTATGAAATCAATAGTTTTTTTTTTTTTTTTTTTTTTTTTTTGCGGTACGCGGGCCTCTCACTGTCGTGGCCTCTCCCGTTGCGGAGCACAGGCTCCGGACGCGCAGGCTCAGCGGCCATGGCTCACGGGCCCAGCCGCTCCGCGGCATGTGGGATCTTCCTGGACCGGGGCACGAACCCGTGTCCCCTGCATCGGCAGGCGGACTCTCAACCACTGCACCACCAGGGAAGCCCAATACAGTTATTTTTAAAAGTTGGTGGGTATAAAGTCAATATGTAAACATGCGTTTTGTTTCTGCAGCAACAAACGTGACCATGAAATTAAACAAAATATAACTTGTAAATTACTAAATAAAATACACATGCCTCATATAAAAATATATATAATAAAAAATTTTAAATATACAGCTATTAATAGAGAAGTTAACAGAAACTTAAATAGGGAATTATCATATATTCATGGAGAGGAGCATTCAATATTGTAAACATGTTAATTCTCCCCAATTTTAATCTGTCGTGTATGGTAATACCCAGTCCTCCCAAGAGAAACTCAAGAGGTTTTGTATGTGAAACTTGCTGGCTTATTCTAAACTTTAAATTTCTTTGCAAATGGCCAAGAAGAGTCAGTATGCTCTTGATAAAGAAAACAAATATGAGGACTTACTCTACTAGGTGTTAAGAATTACTTTTTTAAAAAACACTACAGTAATTAAAAATTGGTGTTATAAGTGCTGATATAAGCAAATAGACCAGTAGAACTGAATAGAATGTCCTAAAACACCCACTTATACATGGACCTTTGATTATTAAAACTGCCATTGCAGAGAAGCAGAGAAAGAACACTCTTTTTACTAAGGTGTGATAATGGAACAACTGTATATCCAAATTGGAAAATAATGCAACTGGAACACTCCCTCACACTAGCCACAAAATTCAATTTTGGGGGCTACTAAAAACCTTCTTTTATATATATTATGGTAATTTTCAAAGTTACATCCAGTTGAGGAGAGCAAAAAAACTTTGTATTTTCTATCAACTAGAGAGATATCAGCATTGTTCAACTAGTGCATCTGGAAGGAAAGGGCTGAAAGGAAAAGGGGACATCAGTCAACTGAGTAACAGAAGGACTGGGAATGATGTTAGCTGAAGAAGAAGAAAAAACGTCAGCTCCTTCTGAGAAATGGCAGCTCCTTCAGTCCCCTTGTCCCCCGCTTAGTTGGCCTGGATACCATCTCGGGCTTTCACTTTCAAAGAAAAGTGCATGGGGATTTAGCAGAGGCTTGGGAGGAAGCTACCTGGGCCAATGATCTGTTCATTCCATCTACCTCTACACCAGTCTCTCCACTGACCTGTCAATCACTAGACTTTGAGGAAGCATAACCTGGATAATAGTGTTATAGACATAGTGACCAAGGAATATAGTGCTGATTATAGACACACTGAAGAGAACCAAGAAGACATTAGTGACTTAGAGGCAGTTCCAGCTTGTCCACCTGTGATGGGGGCAGTGTCTCACCTTCTTCTCCACCAGAATGAGTGCTCCTGCTGTGGGGTGAGGAAATTGGGAGCCAGGGCCTCTCCCCCGCTCCCCCTTTTTTTTTTTTTTTTTCTTTTGCCCACGTAGAGGTATCCTGCAGATTCTGCTCTTTATCAGGGAGACTCTTTTGTAGAGGCTTACCCTGGGGTTTAGCGTAGTTAATGGTACAAGGGAGACATTTCTTTCCCTTGTTGTTGTCAGGGCTACTCTGAGTGGAGAGAGGTTGGGAAGCAGAGAGTGACCCTGATTCCACAACGGGCAGGCAGCTTTGCACAATCTCATTGTGAGAGCCTGCTCCTCTAGCAAGTGAAGTAACACCACTCAGGGCAGGTTGTGCCCTGGAAATGTGTAAAAGAGGACTTTCCATCATCGGAATGGTATTTGGAGCTCCAGTGGGAAAGACTTTAGGCTGACAGTCAATCCCGAAATGTGGAATAGGTCACCCAGAAATAAATCCACAGGGTCATAAGCTGAGGGGAACTGGAGGAGGACGGGGACTAACCTGGTTATCTCATAGGTACATCTCAGCCCAGAATAAGGCCTACCTTCACTTCAGCTCCACATACTTCCTTCCAGCTACCCTCAACTCTGACAGGAGTGAACAACTCCTGCTCACTCAAATGTTTCATGAACCTTTTTCTAACTGTTACCAGGTAACCACTTTAGGCTTGGAAAGTTGGTATGTAAGGAATGAAGAAAGGCCAAAAGAAAGGGTTAATAGCTAGGTCAGTATAGTGGAGTATTCTTGTATCCATTTTCTCCTGCTGCTACATAGCAAATTAGTGCCAATTTAACAGGATAAATGAACACAAATTTATTATCTCACAGTTTCTACGTGTAAGAAGTCCAGGTAGAACTCAACTGTGGTCTCTGCTTTAGAGTCTCACCTAGCTGCAGTCAACATGTCAGTTGAGCTATGTTCTTATCTAAAGGCTCAACTAGAGAAAAATCCCAGTTGACTCACTTTGTTGGCAACGGTGCTAAGAAATGTTGGGTTTGTTGTTGTTGCTGGCTGTTGGTTAGAGGCCAGCCTCAGTTCCTAAACACAGCCTGCAATTCCATGACACGTGGCTCATTCCATCCTGGCCATTTCCATAGGTCCCCAAAGACCTGTCCAACATGACAGATCTTTTCTTCAAGGTCACCAGCATAGCAAGAGCATTTCTGCTAGCAAAATGGAGTCTTATATAATGTCCATAATCAGGGAAGTACCATCTCCCCTTTGACATACATGAGGGCAAATACAAATTTAAAATAAGGAAGAAGTAGAAATGTTAAATCATTATGTTGTACACCTGAAACTAATAAAATGTTATCTGTCAATTATACCTCAATAAAAATAAAATAAGAAAATTTTATTTCTCCCAGGGCAAAAAAGAAACGAAACTCCCCCCCTCCCCCATTTTTTAGAGCATTTACTTTAAAAAACTTGTAAATTCTTTCTCTGCCTCTTTGAGATCTATGTAAATCTTTTAAAAGCTAAATACGCCTCTCGCCAGTTTTACAACCCAGGAATGTTTTTCTCAAGTAACTGGGAGCCACCTCTTTGAAATATAAATATCAAGGAAGTTAGCACCCCATCTCCTAGACTCCATAAGAGTTTAACTTTGACCTGTCTCCAAGTTGTAAAAAACTGCCTCCTTTCACAAAGGTATAAGTTTATTTTTCCTTTGGATAAAGTCAATTATCTAACAAAGAGGGCAGCCCCAACTACCAGATGAATTTAGGATGAAGTATGTGTAATCCATGGAGCTGTCAGGTCCTCTTACTTGAGGAACAGTTATCCTTATCTTGAGAACATGGGTGTAATGGGTTGTATTTGTTTGGTGGTATAAAAGGGTGAGCTATCTTTCTGTCTTCACAATCTTTTTAGCAGGTTGCCTGTGATGAGTGTCACATTCTGGTTTAATTCTTATTAAATAATAAAACTGTTTCCTTTCTTTCCTATATTTTGCAGAAAGGCATTTGTTAGTTGGCAGAAGAGTCTGTTTCTAATAAATTACCCCAAGAAATCTGGCAATGAGGACCAGACTTCTGTAAGTTCCTGAATCAAGTGAATCAGCAGAAGTTCTGTAGACACACAACAGTCAGGTAAGAGATTTAAATGATAAAGTCTTCCTTCTAGCTCTGTGCCCTTTTGGATCATTTGTCAGAAGAACCAACCTCATCAAATTCAAGATTTTACTATAAAATATATGCATGGAAATATGGGCTCTAAAAGCCCATCAGGATCACCATCAGCTTTGCTGATGGAAAAATATGGGAAGCCACTTCTTTCTCTTTACTAGGTACTAGCTCTATCACATTAGAGATGGTATACCTGTAAGAATCCAGTCTTGCGGTGGCCTGAGGATGCTTCCTTTAATTTGGATAAAGTAACATGTTTTCAGAGGTTCTCAGAAGGGCCTCATCTCAACCAAATGAATTATTAGTATTTATGGGATTAATATCATTCCTACAGGAAAATTAAATATAAGTTGGGTAGCCAGGAGGAAAGAAAACCTGAGAAAAATGGAAGAGGAAATTAGAGAATTATAGGCACTGTCTCTGTCACAGAACCCTCCTCCTTTCCCTGATGTCCGAACTCTCTCTGCTCCCCTGCTTCTCTCTCTCTCTCTCTCTTTCTCTCTTTATTATTTGGCTGCGACAGGTCTTAGTTGCAGCATGCAGGATCTTTCGTTGCAGTTCACGGGATCTTCGTTGTGGTGCGTGGGCTTCTCTAGTTGCAGCCTGTGGGCTTTTCTCTAGTTGTGGCGCACAGGCTCCAGAGCACGCGGGCTCAGTAGTGGCAGCGCATGGGATCTTAGTGACATGTGGGATCTTAGTTCTCCAATCAGGGGTTTAACCTGTGTCCCCTGCATTGGCAGGTGGATTCTTAACCACCGGACCACCAGGGAAGTCCCTCCCCTGCTTCTCTTTATCTTTCCCTAACTCAAATCAGTTTCTGGAGAGGAGGAGGCAGTGATCTTTTGGATGTGTGGCTCCCTTCATTAGTGATTTCCCTGCACAGAGGGACTAAGGCATAAGTTTGGTAACTGCTAATGAATTACCTGCCCTGTTTGAGGACACAGGTTTTTGTACCTAATGCCCTAGCCTGAGTCCACTTCATGTCTTCATGCCCAGGTTCACCTACAAGATTCCCATATCATCCCCACACCAGGTAGGTAGGAAGGAAAGCAGAAATGATAAAGCAGCATGATCATGGAATAATTGAGAATGTGGATAAAAGATTCTGTCCCCATATGAAGGCAACAGGATGGAGAGTAATTCCACTAGGCACTTGAAACAAAGCAAACAAAAAAAGATGTTAAGCTGATAAAGGTCAATATGGGCAGATTAGCCAAAAGACCATATAATTTACCTTTTTCTTATTTCAGTATGAGAACAACAAGCTCTTCCTATTCGGATCACCAGCAATGCCGATGACAGCGTTGAGGAGCGGCCCAGGCCTCCAAGGTAATGCGCTTGCCTTTCCAACGAGCTGATGTGACTCATTTAAAGGCTTTTTTTCCACTGTACCCTAGAAATACTTTGCAGTGTGTTTTCAGTTCACAGCCCCACACGTGGGGATGTGCAGTGGCTGCTGTGTGGAATTTTACAACTAGCTGGCTTGGCGAGTTTGATGGAACAAGCATGTCAGGGTCCAGAAAACTACCGCATCAAGGTATATGGTGGCCAAAGGAAGCCACTGCCCCCCCGCCCCCGCCACAAGTGTGGAAGAACCAAGGGCAGTAAAGACCTGCAAGAAGGGTTGCTAATAGCCATGCTTGAAGCCTTTCTGCTAAAGGTGAGCTGAGAGAAGTTTCAGAGGTGTAACCAGAAAACCAGTGAGTCCCCCCAACTGATTTCAGTTGGCTGTTTGCTAAGGCGGTCTCAAAATTTATTGGCTCAGGGCCAAAGGCAGATGCAAATCACTCCTTGGCCCTAAGCACACTTGTCTGGGCTCTCTTGATGACTATCCACATTCAGGTTAGGCAGAAGGAGGCAGGATGACAAGGACAGATTGTTACTCAGATCTCCGCAGCAGCTCTGTTGTTTTCTGACAATCGAAAGAAAGACAAAGAAGGAGAGAAAAAATGAAAAATTGTTGTGTTAGCTGCTTAGTTAAAACTATTTGGTAGAGGAATAACCCCTACTCTGGACAACTTGTGAAGGGAGTAAAGAAGGGAGACTGTATGTCATTCTTACAAGAAGCCGGGACATTGGAAAAGGAACTGTAAAGAGATATTCCGAATGCAGAAGTTGCAGGAAGCAGGGAATCAGGAAAGCCCAGGAAGACTAGGGAATAATTGGCAAAATGGCTAAAAATGGACAGATATTGGAATCTTGGGGGTGAGAATTGGTGATACTGGTGCCACTTATTCTGAAACTTCCTCAGGGATTTTTTGCTTTTTATTTGGTGGTAGATCAATACAGGTTTCTGGTGTTTTGGGTCAGCCTTCTTCTTGTCCCTTTTCATCCCTGGTTCCCATACAGATAGGGCCTATGACTAAGGGAAATCCTTTCTTACTTTCTCTTGATCCTCCTGTAAACCCACTGGAGAGAGACATGCCTTGGAAATGAAAGGTTACCACATTCTATACACTGGACAGAGTGTCTGTGGAGTACCATAGGGGGAGAAAAGCACCTGATGGGGTTCATTGTGCCTTCTGAATGAAATGGGGTATGGCAGAAAGTGGCAGTGTCATACCATGCTGGAAAAGCACCCCAAGCTAAAACAGATCTATGTATCACTTTGGGCCCTAGGGAATAACGATACTGGTTTAATTTGAGATCTAGAACCAATAAAAATAGCTCACCAAAGGGATGTCATGGCTATGCATAAAACAGTATCCTTTGTTGAGAGCTCACTTGTAAGGAATAAAATTGGTTATAAAAGAATTAGAGAAAAAGGGAGATGATAAAAAATGAAAACAGTACTTGCCCTGTAATACTCCCATACTTAGAGTAAAGAAGGAAGGTATATTTTATGAAGATCTTCGACCACTACATCATTTTGTACAAGATCTTAGAGAAGTAAGTAAATCTGTTGTTCCATTAACCCCTATAGTCCGTAAGCCTCCAACTGTTCTCACTTGTGACTTCAGTACCAATATCTGTAGTGTTTTTTTCTCTGTAGTTGGTCTGCATTCTGATTTTTTTTTCTCCCTCTCTGTTCCTCTAGCACACAAATCTATATTCTTGTTTGTGTTTGCTTACAAAAGAGTACAGTATTGATGGCAAAGGATTCCTCAGAGCTCTGGGGACTCTGCTACTGTTTTCTCTAGTCATTTACAGGAAAATGTAGAGAAATTTGTGCCGCTAGTAGAGGGACAATCATGCAATATGTAGATGATTTGCTGGTAGATTCAGAAACTAAAGAGCAGTGCAAAGCTGAAACTTTGTTACAATTCCTCTCTTCACAGGGCCATAAGGCCGCCCTAGGCAAAGTGCAGTATTACCAAACTGAGGGAAAATACAACATCTGTTGTCAGCTGGAAGTGGCAAAGTGTTACAATCGAGGAGCCAGCCAATTTTGCAAATAAAAAATTATCTTAGATAATTAGGGACCTAGTAGGATATTGTAGACAGTGGATTCTAGGTTTTTACAGGGCAGTCATAACTTCTGGCACAGCAGTGGCACGTTGTTCTCTAGATCCTCTGGTTTTTGTCCCTAGAGTCTGAAGAGGCTTTTGAATAATTGAAATTGGCTACGGCCTCTCTCTCCCCACAACTTTGGAGTCTACATTTTGAAAAACCTGGCATGATTTATTTGACATTTCTGTTTAGAATGCAGATTTGATCATGTTTACTGCTGGGTCATGTACTTGAGATAAAAGTGGCTGACTTAAGGCTTCCTGTGGGGTGGTGAAATGAAATCTTGGAAGCCCATGTTTTGTCCAGAGTTAGGTCTGCAGAAGCAGACGAGATAATAACAGTTCCTAGAGCTACAATTCTTGGTCCTAGACTTAAAATGGATACATATGCTACTAATCAATGTTTGGTTCTGCCATGCCACAGGGTAACTTTGGAAAAACAGGGGATTTTTTACTTCGATAAGAACTAAATTTTCTCATGGAAAAGTTATAGCTGATTTGTTAAAGGCTTTACAACTGCCCGCTCAGATATCAGTAATTCATGGTAGAACTCACACAGGGCAGAAGGATGAAGTTTCTAAAGGTAATAATTTTGCTGATAGAGCTGTAAACTGTGCTCTTCAAACATGGCAGACTCATTCATTTTTGCTTTTGTTGCTTGTGCTTTGCTGTCATATCCAGGAAATCACTGCGTAGATCAATGTCAAGGAACCCTGTTTGCTTCCAGGAGTTTTACGGTTTCAGGATTTAAATTTAAGTTCTTACTCCATTTTGAGTTCATTTTCGTGAGTGGTATAAAATAGGGGTCCACCCTCATTCCTCTGCATGTAGTTATCCAGTTTTCCCAACACCTTTTTTTGCAGAGACATTCCTTTCCCCCATTGGGTATTCTTGGCACCCTTGTCAGATGTTAGTTAATCATATATGTGGGGGTTTATTTCAGGGCTCTTGATTCTGTTCCATTGGTCTGTGTGTCTGTTCTTATGCCAATACCATACTGTCTTGATTACTACAGCTTTGTATTACAGTTAGAAATTCAGAAGTGTAATGCCTCTGGCTTTGTTCTTCTTTCTCAAGATTGCTTTGGCTACTCTTGTTGTTTTCTAATAAAATAGAACTACCATATCATACAGCAATCCCACGTCTGGATATATATCTAAAGGAAATGAAAACAGGGTATTGAAAAGATGTCTGCACTCCTGTGTTTATTGCAGCATTATTCACAATAGCCACGATATAGAAACAACCTAAGTGTCCATCACGGATGAATAGATAAAGAAGATGTGGTATATATATACAATGGAATATTATTCAGCCATGAGAATGAAGGAAATTCTATCATTTGCAACAACTTGGATGGACGTTGGGGACACTACGTTAAGTAGAATAAGTGAGAGGAAGGCAAATACTGTATTATATCACTTATATCTGGAATCTAAAAAGGATAAACTCAGATTCATACTTCCCATTTGAAGCCAGCACCACAGAAGGACTAGGACTGTGATTCCCTAGAGGATTTGAAACTTAAGTTTTCTAGAGTAACTGAAGTTGATACTTAATTCAACTGAAAGGAGGCGTTCTAGCAAACTTACTATTCTCACAGACCACCTTGCTGTCCTGTTCACAGTAGTGGCTATCAAATACTTTAAGAATCATGTTTTACTAGGAAGAAAAAACAGGTTTCTTGTTAAAATATGGAAATATACTGCTTGGACTGTTTCATGCTGGAACGACAACAATCCCACAAAGCTCTCAGAGACACTCACTCCAAGATATTGTGTAATCACTTGTTCAAAATTACAGGACTATTCATATTTAAGGCAACAATTAGGTATTGGGACTATGACTATCCCAAAAGAGACAGAAAGATGGTATAAAAAAGCAAAGCATCTAACTAATAGACAAACAAATCTGTTATTTACAGATAGAGACTTCAGAGGACAGGTCTAGTGTCACTCCATTCACCTTGGGATGCAGGTCCTCTCCAGTCCCAATATATAGAGATAAACAAGGTCATTATTTGTGGAGGTTTAATTGACTGCTCTAATAGTAGAATTACTGATTTGGACCGATGCCAAAAAAGAGTTTCGGTTTGTCCTCGAGGCTTAAAACAATTAGAGCCATGTACATTAAACACTGCAAGTTCACACGCTACCCTTCAACAGGTGCCTTGTAATAAGATATTGATACTAGATAATGGCCAAATGTCTTTGTGTTTCACATCTGGGAAAAATTATTTGGTGAGATGGAGCACTTATTGAAAGAACTTTAAGTCATCATGTAAATGTTATGTTACTTATGTAATTAAGGGAAACTCAGGAGAAATTTATTGGCCCTTGTAAGAAAAACTCCTAGTTAAAATTTTAGATGGTCAGACTCTAGAGTTACGCTCTCCCTTAGGCTTGGATTGGGTACTATAATATTTTATAAGGAACTACTAAATAATACTCAAATAGTTACTCATTTGGAAGTTTGAGCAGTAAAGCATCACAACAGTTTGTAAAATTAATGTACGATGAAGGACTTTCGCACATTGCTGATCAAGAATTTGCTTTAACCATTCGCCATTGGTCTGATATATTTAAAGGTTTTCTCCCCGAGGCAAATAATGTACTGAATTTTTCAACCCATCCTACTTTATTTCTGTACTTGCATTGCTTTGTAATTTACCACAGACTTGTTGATTATTTAGATGGCTGTAATTTGCCCAGAGAAAGGTAGAAATGGCAGTGGAAATAAATTTGAAAACAGTAGTGTTAACTATTTTGCAGCAACAAAGGGAGGGTACTGTAAAGATAAATACAAATAAAAAATTAAAAACTTTTAATTCTTTTGGTGTCCAAAAAAAGGAATGCGACTTCCTTTTTTTTTAGAGCATTTACTTTAGAAAACTTGTAAATATAAAACCTTTCTCTTTTAAATATTGTTGCCAGTTTTATAACCCAGGAATGTTTTCCTCTGGGTAAAGTCTAACACAGAGGGCCACCCCAATTGCCATGTGCATTTAGGAAGAATTGTGTCTGACAAATGGTGATACCAAGTCCTCTTACTTGAGGACTAAGCTATCTTTTATCTTGAGAACATGGATTGTATCTGCTTGGCTGTATAAAAGGGTGAGATTTCTTGTTGACTTTGCTATCTCTTTACTTGCTTGCCTGTGATGCACATCATATCACAGTTTAATGCTTATTTAATGATAAACTTATTTTCTTTCCTGTATGATAACATTGCATTTTCCCTGAGCCCTGTGATTCTGGAGAACAGTGTAGGTTACGAGATTCCCCCCCACTTTGTGTTCCAGGAAATAGCTTACCTCAAAGAACCATTCTTCCCCATATAATTTAAATAAGACTCATGGATTTTCCTTTGTTTACCTATGACAAGGCCAGATACAGATCCTCAAAAATACCACTTTTTGTCTCATAAATGATCAGTTGAAACAAAATGCTTGTTAGCCAAACCTTGGTTAAGCTTCTTTTCTTCCTCCAGGCCCCTGAATTTTGGCCTCCTCTCACCAGAGCCAGCATACAACCCCTCTTGAGAATCAGCTGTCCTCGGGGTAAAACATTCTCTGATTTAGTATCCAATCACACTACCCCTTCATCCCCTTTCCCCACACCCAGTTCTTTCTAGCATTGTTTACTCCTGTCTACAAAAGAGAATCCCTTTTTGCCCAATGCTTGAGATCCTTGCAGATCTTATGGTCACAGCTTTTCTCTATTGCAATAGGTGCCCTCGCCCTGTTTCAGAAGTCCCTTTCTACCCTTGTAATAATCCTTTTTCAAGAAAGATCTCTCCTTAATAGTCTAGATTTGTTTTATATTTTACACATAGCTTGCAGAGAGGCATTTTTGAGTCAGCAGGATGGTTTGTTTCTAATCATTTCCAAAACACATATAATGTCATCACAGGGGCGACATCTCATCACCTTTGTCATAATATGTTGGTTAGAAGCAAGTCACAGGCCCTACCTACAATGAATACACAAAGGCATGACCACCAGGAGGTGGGGATCACGGGGGCCCCATGAGGTTCTGTCTGCCACAGTTTACCCTCCAGGCCTCAATATTTCAAGTCCCCACCTTATACAGAATTCATTCACCCTCACCCAAGATCCCCAGAAGTCTTGCCTCATTACAAAATCAACTTAAAATCCAAGTCTCATCCTCTAAATCAGGTCCAACTGCAGATGATGAGGCTCTTGGGGGGAAGTTCATTAAGCAAACCAGCTGGGCACAATAAATCTCTATTTATGGGCATATAAGATAAAGAGACAAGTCATCTGTCCTAACAAATCCAATGTACAATGGAGAGATAGCAGTAGGGTAACACCTATAGACATTCCTGTTTAGAAACAAGAAAATGGGAAGTATAAGAGTCACTGGACAGTAGCAGTTCTGAAATACCGATGGACACATGTTTCAGTTCCTTGATTAGATTTCAAAGCCTGGGAAAAATTCCCCTGGTTATCACCTCCATCTTGTGAGTCATCCTTCCTTTTTTATGGAAGATAGCATGTGTTTGTAGTTGAGAATGTAAAACAGTTACTTTGCAGGCTGTGATCAAAGGCACTGGGACGCGTACTTGAAACACCTACCTTGCCTCCGCCAGTGGAAAGTTTCTTTCTAATTTATCCAGGATTCCAGAGTCACTGCTAAGAGCCATTTTACATTTTAGGCTTTAGTCTCTCAACTTTGAGACATACTATCTGAGGGTCTCCCATATCCTTACCTCACCCACCGTATAGCTAAGCTTAACACTTCCTTTCCACTGAAAAACTGCAGTTTCCCAAATGTCCAAATGGATTTGCCTCAGGGCTTTTACACCTAACAGCTGTCACCTGGGCTCCCACCCCTTCACTCCTTTTTAATTGGGCTAACATGATATAACTTCTGACTGCTTCTAGACACAAAATCCCTAACATCCCCAAGAATATCAGGGTGTTTTCCAAAGAGCGCATGTTCAGTTAATGTTTAGAGAATAAATGAGTCAATGAACGTCCTAATGTAAGTTTTAATTTCTCCTACATTCTTGGATTAGTTAAGTAAATTCATGTATGCATCTTTTAATTTTACAAAATGCTGGACTGAGTGTATTAGGAAAGCCATGAGTCAACCATCTTCACGTTACCTATTTCTTAAACCCAACAATTTTACTACTGAGTTCTTGCATATTTCCAAAGAAACAGCTACTCAATGCCATGATATCCTGTTCTATATCATAAAATAAGATGGAAGATTGACCAATTTGTTTTCCAAATTACATAGCTCCTGCTCTTAAACCTGATACATAGCAATAAGTATATAACCAAAGATTTGATTAATAAACTTATATTCTGAAGCTATTTAAATCTTCTATTAAAAGACACATTTAGAAATTAATTAGAAAGAATGAATGAAATTGAGAAAGAGTGAAAAAATTATTTAAAAAAAGAAGGAAAGAAGGAAGGGAAATCTCCAAGATACCACATAAAACAGAAAGACAAAATGATATGTTGTGTTTCCTCCAGCCCAGTACCGGTTCTCCACTAGTTGGAACATTGTCTGCTCTCTTCAACCACAAATTAAAGAAAGCAGTTCAGACTCATTGTGGGTAGGAGAAGAAACTGGACATGACCCTGGGACATGTGCTGTCCATGGCAGTAGTGCTAACCCTTGCTACAACTTGCTCAGGCTCTCTCTTCCTCATTTCTAAAAGCTTCCTCATATTGGTGTGGGAAGGAACTGTGTATAGTCTAAGTGACCTTGCCCAAACCTGCAGGATGTTCGTCTTGCTGCTTTCAGCATGGGCTCTTGGACCTCACAGGAATTCATAGCGTGGAGGATCTCTGTTGGCTACTGCTGGCACTTCAGTTACTTTTCCTGCACAAATCTTTAGTGATAAGCTTCCTGGGCTCTCCTAGATGAAGTGTTTCCTCCCAGGCTACACCCCCATTATAGTCAAGAATTCCTAGATCTCCTTCTTAACAGGGCAGTTGCCTTTCATGAAGATGTGCCAAGGAGAGTCATCAGAAGACTGGTCTTGGGCAACCCCTGCCACCATTCAGACTCCCATCATTAGTGACATGCAGTTTCCTGACAAGGCCATAGAAGTGCTTGGTAGATTCCATTTCCTCCAAGTTAAGGCAGGAGACCAGCTCCGTGTGTTCAGAGGCTTTCCAGAAGATCACAAGGAAGTGGTCCCTGTATTCTTTGTTGACCTTTTTAAGCATGTTTGCCTTTGTAATGGGCATTCATTTTACAACTGATCAAAAGAAAGTACACCAACAAAGTCACCTTCTTGGTTAGAAAGTCTCTGCGTGGGTGCTTACACAGAAACAGCTACCAGTTGTGTGTGTGTGTGAGTATAAGTATATATGAGTGTATATGTGTGTACATGTATATATGCATAAATATACCCAATCTCAAAAGTTTCTTGAAAAATACTAGCCTATGTGTGATTTACTGTGATATTCATTATTCTATTTCTAGCCCATACACTGTGTTCTATTAAAAATAATAATAAACGGGCCTCCCTGGTGGCGCAGTGGTTGAGAGTCCGCCTGCCGATGCAGGGGATACGGGTTCGTGCCCCGGTCTGGGAGGATCCCATATGCCGCGGAGCGGCTGGTCCCGTGAGCCATGGCCGCTGGGCCTGCGCGTCCGGAGCCTGTGCTCCGCAACGGGAGAGGCCACAACAGTGAGAGGCCCGCATACAGCAAAAAGAAAAAAAAAAAAAAAAAAAAAAAAAAAAAAAAAAATAATAATAATAAAGGCCAATGCTCACCTCTAAAGAGGTTTCAGATGTGCAGCCATAAAAGGAGAAATGGACAGAAACACAGTAATAGTGGGGGACTTTAACACCCCACTTATGTCAATGGACAGGTCATCCAGACAGAAAATCAATAAGGAAACACAGGCCTTAAATGACACATTAGACCAGATGGACTTAATTGATATTTATAGAACATTCCATCCAAAAGTAGCAGAATACATACATATTCTTCTAAAGTGCACATGGAACATTCTCCAGGATAGATCACTTGCTGGGCCATGAAGCAAGCCTCAGTAAATTTAAGAAAATTGAAATCATATGAAGCATCTTTTCTGACCAGAATGCTATGAGATTAGAAATCAACCGCAATAAAAAAAAAAACTGTAAAAAGCACAAACATGTGGAGGCTAAACAATACGTGACTAAACAGTCAATGGATCACTGAAGAAATCAAAGAGGAAATTAAAAAAATACCTAGAGACAAGTGAAAATGAAAACATGACAATCAAAAACCTATGGGATGCAGCAGAAGCTATTCTAAGAGGGAAGTTTATAGCAATACAGTCTTACCTCAGGGAACAAGAAAAATCTCAAATAAAGAACCTAACCTTACACCTAAAGCAACTAGAGAAAGAAAAACAAACAAAACCCAAAATTAGTAGAAGGAAAGAACTCATAAAGATCAGAGCAGAAATAAATGATATAGAGATGAAGAAAACAATAGAAAAGACTAATGAAACCAAAAGCTGGTTCTTTGAAAAGACAAACAAAATTGATAAACCTTTAGCCGGACTCATCAAGAAAAAAAAAGGGAGAGGGCTCAAATCAATAAAATTAGAAGTGAAAAAGGAGAAGTTAAAATGGACACCACAGAAATACAAAGGATCATGAGAGATTACTACAAGCACTATATGCCAATAAAATGGACAACCTAGAAGAAATGGACAAATTCTTAGAAAGGTACAATCTACCAAGACTGAACCAGGAAGAAATAGAAAATATGAACAGACCAATCATAAGTACTGAAATTTAAACTGTGATTAAACATTTTCCAGCAAACAATAGTCCAGGACCAGATGGCTTCACAGGTGAATTCTATCAAACATTTAGAGATGAGCTAACACCTATCCTTCTGAAACTATTCCAAAAAATTGCAGAGGAAGGAACACTCCCAAACTCATTCTATGAGGCCACCATCACCCAGATACCAAAACTAGACAAAGATACCACAAAAATAGAACAGTCATATGGATACATGGGTATACTGTAACATAATTACAATTAGCTTTTTAATTTTTCTAGTTTTTGATAGGTAAAAAATAACGCTATTTTTTCATGTTTAATATGTTTCTATGTTTATTATTCATTTGTGTTTATGTTTCCTGTTTATTGTTCATGAAGTTTGCCAACATTTAGTGTGGTCAGGTTTGAATGAAATTTTTATGTATAAAAAGTTAAAATTTGTTCTGAACATTTAAAATAAATAAATCACAATGTCACCTTGTTAAATCAAGAAATAGGTATAGCTATTTTACACAGTTATTGAGAAGAAATAGAACTGAAAAGAATTAAAAAAAAAAAAAAAAACACAACTCAGGAACCATGAGCTGGGGATGTCATCTAGATTATCTTTTTCAGACATGTCCACACTCAGCCCTTTATCTGCAGAATCACTGAGGTAACTAGCCTCAGGACATCTCCCCTCAATTTCTCCCTCTCTGCAGTTTTAGGTCCCCTTCCACTACTCACTGGTTTTCCTGGCCTGTCTCAACTGTCATCACTTCCCAAACCTGCCCACTCATACTGCCCCAAACTCAGTAGAGGAGGCACTGTACACAGGGTAAAAATACCAGACCCCAGCAGCCATCAACACAGCTCCCAGCCAGGAACACTGGCAGGGATGCAGTGAACCACCAGAATAGCCAAGAGACGTAGCTCTCCCAGCATTTAGCATCACTGGGTGACACAGAAAAGCTACCTATACTCTCTGCCTGATGGTAGGCACAGAGGATTCTAAGGTAGGTGAGGTGTTTGGCGTGCCTCTAGTCCTTTCATCCAGTAGATCTGCCCACCCAGACCTCTCAACTTCTAGCTGCTCGTGGTAATTCAGAGATTTCCCAAGCTTACTATCAGAAGTTATCTTGGACCCTCTACCCAGATTCTCCACCTTCTCTCCGTATAGTCCCTTCTCTACCTTATGCTGAACTCTAAATCCGGAATGCTGACTGCCAGCCTACCATGGGCTCTCTAGATGAGGTTTTTCATGTGGTCTCTCTCATGAACTCTGGCAATTGCTGTGATCTCAGAGCTTCACTAGCTAAGGGTGTCCTCCCTGGTTCTCTTGCCCAACAACTGATCATACTCATCAAGTCCTTGCTTTTCAAAGTAAAGGAGGGATGTCTTGTTGATATTTCAGAATGTAAAGTATGCCTAGAAGAATCCTGGTACTCAAGACATTGATGCAGAAATCCAGCTCCATATGGGTAAAAGTTTAATTTTATACTCAACCTATTTGAAAATAAGGGAATAAAAAACGAGACAGTATCTTTCATCTGAAAGTTCGGCCAAAATTTAAAAGACTGATGAAATAAAATGCCCATGAGAATGTAAGGCATTCACACACGTGAATCTGAAAGACTGTAAATTGGTATGGCGTCTTTGGAACAGAAGTTCAGCAATATTTGTAAAAAATTTCAGTCTGAACACTCTGCCCACTTGAATCAAGTTTGCACTTTTCTGTGTCTTTCCTGTGAGAGAGCATGCACATTTGTCTAAGATTTCATGTTCAAAGATGTTGATTTCAGTCCTATTACTCATAGCAACAAATGGGGAACAATTTTTATGTCCATTAGGAGGAGAATGATTAATTATCACACAAACATAAGAAGTAGGGTAATCCTTACGTGTCTTTTTCTTGGAGGGCAGTTTGGAACATGATGATTGGAGTTCTCATGATACATGATTAACATCTGTGCATAATCAAGACTTGCAACACCCTGATTGCTCCTGTCTTATTCTTCCTGAAGATCTTCCTTTCGAATGGCCAAAAGGTACGAAAAGATGCTCAACATCACTAATTATCAAGAAAATGAAAATCAAAACCACAGTGAGATATCACTTCACACTAGTTAGGAAGGTTCTAATTTTAAAAAAGCGTAATTAAGTGTTGGCTGGCATGTGAAGAAATCAAACCCTTGTACACTGTTGGTGGGCGTGTAAAATGGTATAGCCACTATAGAAAATAGTATGGAAGTTTCTCAAAAAATTAAAAGTAGAACTACCATATAATCCAGCAATCTCATTTCTGGGTATGTATTCAAAAGAATGGAAATCAGGATCTGTAAGAGATGTCTGCATTCTCATGTTCCTTGCAGCACTGCTCACAACAGCCAAGATATGTAAACAACCCAAACGTCCATCAAAGATAAGCGAAGAAAGAAAATGTGATTCATACACAATGTGACGCACACACACACACAGATATGCAAGATGAATTAGTTCTCCAGATCTGCTGTACAGCGTGGTGCCTATAGTTAACAATACTGAAAATTTTTGAAAGAGCACAGATCTCATGTTAAGTGTTTTCACCATGAAAGAAAACACCAAAGGGACACGAGGAAACTTTTGGAGGTGATGGATATGTCTGTTACGTCGACTGAGGTGATGATTTCACAGGTGTATACATATGTCCAAACTCATCAAATTGTACATATTAAACATGTGCAGTTTTTTATATCAAATATATCTCAATAAACATGGTTTTTTTTTAAAGAAAAAGGATCTTAGTTGTTAAATGAGTGCGGTGGATCTATGTGTGCTGTCGTGGAAATATCCTGCATTCATGTTGTTAAGTGACAGGGTCAAGAGGCAGAACAGTATGTGTGTTGTTAATCATACATGTGAAGTTCAATATATTTTTATAGCACATCTACATATGAAGAAGCCTCAGGTCAGCTTTAAAATGACACACATCAGTTTGTTAACTGTGGTTGCCTCTGAGGCGGGGGCTGGATTTTGAGGAAAGGGGGAGATTGTAATCTATCTGTAAGAATTTTTTGCAGCAAGAATGTATGTACTATTACCTTTGTAATGACAATATTAAATACATCTAACCACAAAAATAGTAGGTATATGGGACTTCCCTGGTGGCACAGTGGTTAAGAATCTGCCTGCCAGTGCAGGGGACACGGGTTCGAACCCTGGTCCAGGAAGATCCCACATGCCGCAGAGCAACTAAGCTCGCGCGCCACAACTGCTGAGCCTGCGCTCTGGAGCCCGCGAGCCACAGCTAACTGAGCCCACGCACCGCAACTACTGAAGCCTGCCCGCCTAGAGCCCATGCTCCGCGACAAGAGAAGCCACCGCAATGAGAAGCCCGCTCACCGCAACGAAGAGCAGTCCCCGCTCACCACAACTAGAGAAAGCCCACACGCAGCAACGAAGACCCAATGCAACCAAAAAATAAATTTAAAAAAATTTAAAAAAAAAATAGTAGGTATGCATTAATCAGATAAAGCAACTGATGCAACAGATAAAACCTGCAGACCCACAATGGCTTAAAGCAACAGAAATTTATTTCTTATACACATAAAGTCCAATGTGGGTAGGCAGGGGCCTCCACTGTCAGATGACCCAGGTATCCAGTCTGCTCCCATTGGCGGTTCCACTTCTCAACAAGCGATCTCCGTGTTTGCTGCTGAATGGGACAGAAAGCATGGAAGTGGCATACTGGCTTTCAAATTCCTTGGCCTGGAGTTGACAAACATTGTTCATATTTCAGTGTCTGCGTAGTCACATGAGCCTTCCTAAGTAGAAGCGGATTGGACTGAACGTGTAGGACACGTTTACAGGTGACATTAGGCACAAGGGAAAACCAGGATTTTCCTCTGGGGCAAGAACTGAGATAAGAGGCCTATGAAGGATGGTGAATTATTTTGATCTTTGTTGTTCAAAGACAGGGTATCTGTCAGGAAACCCCTGACATTTTTCCCCTCCTAGAACGACTGTGGGTTCTGAGGGATTCAGCCTCAGTAGATGTTTGTTAGACAGTGAATTCCATGGTCTTTTCTCATCTTCAACCTATGAGGGAGGCTTTCGTAAACTCACTCATTGGTGTATGTGTTCAGTGGCCTGTCTCAAAGAACACATTCCTTCAAAATCCTACTGACAATATCTGAGTCATTTACAAAACCCCCCATCTAACTTCAGTTATATCCCAAGAACCAGTATCTTCTGTAAGAAATGACTGTGATCACCAGCTCACTTGGAATATACTCTGAAACTTGTGGGCTGGGGATGGGGCTGTGGTAACCAGGTATCTAGACTTCACTGTCAGTGGTTCCACTGGGAGGGATGGGACCTTCACTGTACACGTGCAGAGAGTTGGAATGCTTTAATCAAGGGGAGGGCATATGACTCTGGACTGCCTGTATCACAGGAAACAGGGTGCAGCTCCAGAGGTCACAGTGAAGAGCTGGTCAGTGTATGAGGTTCCCATTTGGGCAGGAGGGCACACTGGGGAAGACCCAGAAGAAACATGCTGTAATTCAGGAAAGTGCTGGTACAGGACTGTGCCAGTATGTGGGCAGAGTCACCTGTCAGGGAACCCTGGGGCTAGTGACAGGGGGATCCTCAGCATATGAAACCCACAGGCAATCCCCAAATTGTGCTTTATTCTCATATTCACCTTCCTTCATCAGGATCGCTTTTTGTACTTTGACTAGAGTGTCTTGTTTTTTATTTATTTATTTATTTATTTATTTATTAGACCAAAGCTTCTTATTTATTTATTTATTACCTCTTTATTGGAGTATAATTGCTTTACAATGGTGTGTTAGTTTCTGCTTTATAACAAAGTGAATCAGTTATACATATACATATGTTCCCATATCTCTTCCCTCTTGCGTCTCCCTCCCTCCCACCCTCCGTATCCCACCCCTCTAGGTGGTCACAAAGCACAGAGCTGATCTCCCTGTACTATGCAGCTGCTTCCCACTAGCTATCTATTGTACGTTTGGTTAGCATACGGTATTTGTCTTTCCCTTTCTGACTTACTTCACTCTGTATGACAGACCCTAGGTCCATCCACCTCATTACAAATAGCTCAATTTCGTTTCTTTTTATGGCTGAGTAATATTCCATTGTATGTATGTGCCACATCTTCTTTATCCATTCATCCGATGATGGACACTTAGGTTGTTTCCATCTCCGGGCTATTGTAAATAGAGCTGCAGTGAACATTTTGGTACATGACTCTTTTTGAATTATGGTTTTCTCAGGGTATATGCCCAGGAGTGGGATTGCTGGGTCCTATGGTAGTTCTATTTGTAGTTTTTTAAGGAACCTCCATATTGTTCTCCATAGTGGCTGTACCAATTCACATTCCCACCAGCAGTGCAAGAGTGTTCCCTTTTCTCCACACCCTCTCCAGCATTTATTGTTTCTAGATTTTTTGATGATGGCCATTCTGAGTGTCTTGTTTTTTAATTGTATGTGATACATCTTGGAGTAGTGAGAATAATAGAGAATGAAAAGACAGAAGGTCTGCCTCAGGTTGGAGGAGTGGAAAAGTGTGGGCTCTAGAAAAATGTGGACCAGGGGTCTAGTCCCGGCTCTTTCACTTATCAGCCATGTGAACTCGAGAAAATTACAAGTTCTTCATCTGCAAAGTATGTCTAATAAGCCCTATCTTGTAGGACTGTTGGGATATATGTAATGGATATGAAGCACTTGACAGAGTAAGGTCTTTATTGAATCGCAGTTATCATATGATTTTTTTTTTTTTGTACTGCAGATGATACCACCCTCCCCTCTGGGAAGATTTATGTTATATTAATCCAAGAGGTATCACAGAATATGCAGTTTCCACCAAGTGATCGCATAAAGCTGCTTTGCAGGTAAAACAAAATAAATTCCCCCATTTGAGGATGTTACTTAATTTGTATGTGGGGTTGTCCACCCCAGTTGGATGCAACTCAGAGGTCATAGAATTTGTGTCAAGGACCAACAATGTCCCCCCTGGGTGCCTTTCCATCCAACTCACCTGTATTTTTATTCACTTCTTCACCACCTAATATGGAGCCCTCCCTTAGAGTTTGCAAAATTATACTCAAGATAACCTAATTAAAATGTCTTTGTGTGTGTGTGTGTGTGGTATGCGGGCCTCTCACCGTTGTGGCCTCTCCCGGAGCACAGCAGCCATGGCTCATGGGCCCAGCCGCTCCGCAGCATGTGGGATCTTCCTGGACCGGGGCACGAACCCGTGTCCCCTGCATCGGCAGGCGGACTCTCAACCACTGTGCCACCAGGGAAGCCCTAAAACGCCTTTTTAATGCCTGAGATATGGTTCTCAGCATTCCACCTCAAGGGCGTGTCACCTTTATTTCTCATAAATTCCTTGGAGATGCCGTGCATAAAACAACTAGATTGTGCTCTGTGTTCAGCTGCACTTGAACAAGAGCACAGGACCCCTTCCATTTCTGCCCGAGGAGCTTTTCCTGTGGTTTATTGATGATACTAAAGTAACTCTTATGAACAGGTTTGCATTCCAGGGTTTTGTCCTCCAACTCTGAGAAACAGCGTTTGTATACCTGGCCTCTGCTCACCAGTCCCACAGCCTCATCTAGTCTACCACCCAGCTTAAATTAACAGGATATCCCACTAAGTGATTTGTATTTTCCCCAAACCCCAAACTTCTGTTCCCCAGGGAATTTGTACCTTATTGTTTTCACCCTCCCTCTCCCACGTCTCCCAACCCCATCCCTGTCCCATTACCTCCTTACTCCTTCTTACTTGTCCTTTAGGTCTTAGAGGGTATTTCACCATCTTCTCTATATAATTATGGCTCCTTGACTGTACAGTTCTAAAGGCAGGGTGTTTTGTATCCTAGTTTCACCATTTATAACACAATAATTTTCAAAGAGCAGATGCTCAGTATTTGGAGAATGAATGAGCCAGTGAGCATGAGCTGTAGTTTATAAGTGTTTTATTTCTCCTACATTCTTTAATAAGCTAAGCAAATCCAGGTATGTATCTTTTATTTTTACAGAATAACAGACTAAAATGGATAAGGTAAACCAAGAACTGCACATTTTTTAACCTTTTTTTCTCCTGTATTTTTTTTAACATCTTTATTGGAAGTCTCCTGTATTTTTTGATCCCAGTAATTTTACTGAAAAAAATTTTCACATTGCCAAAGAAATGCCTATTACCATGCCATGTTTTATTGTTCTAGTTCAATAAATACGAAAGGTTTCCCAATTTGTGTTACAAAATAATAAAACTCTTAATCTTAACTCTATTAAGTTAAACCTAATAAATATGTAACTGAGGTCACTAATAAATTTAGGTTCTGAAATTATTATACCTTCTATTAAAGAAACAACATTGAAAATATAACAAAAGGAAAGAAAGAGAAAGGAAGGAAGGGAGGGGAGGGGGAAAGAAAAGAAAAGAGAAGAAAAAGGAAGAGAAAAGAAAAGGGAGAGAAAAGATTAAACTCTAAATTTACCATATAGAATAGGAACACAAAGAGGATATTACTCTGTGTTCCCTATAGACCCACCCTGGCCATCCACAACTTAGAATGTTACTGCTCTTTTTCCACAAGGAAAACAGTCTTCTCAGACTTCATCATTTGAACTATAACCTAAATAAAAAAGAAAAAAAGGTAAAATTCCAAGTTAGCAATACACAACAGGAACTCAGGGATATACCCTTCTCCAGTCCCACCCTGGCCCTCCACTGTTAGAACACTGACACACCTTTTCAACCAAAAAGGGAGGAACCAGCCTTGAACTTCACGTAGCCTGGGAGAAGTTGCTGGCCGTGGCCCTGGAGCGTGCACTGGCCATAGCAGCAGTACAAGCCCTGGCTGCCATTCTTGCTTGGGCTCTCTCTGCCTCGTCTCTCATGGCTTCTTCATAGCAGTCTGGGAAGGCACTGGGCACTGTATCGTGAACCTTGGCTAAAAACTCCAGGATTTTCATCTTGCTGGTTTCAACGTGGGCTCGTGGACCCCATAGGAACTCGTAGCGCGGAGGATCGCTGTTGGCCACCTGGCGGTACTCCAGGTACTTTAGCTGCACCAAATCTTCAGTGATGAGCTTCTTGGGATCCCCATAGATGAAGTGCTTCCTTCCAGCACGTACACCCATCATATTCAGCACTTCCCAGATCTCCTCTTCAGGGGCACAGTTGCCGTTCATGAAGATCACACCCAGCACCATCATCAGGAGCCCGGTCTTGGGTATGTTCTCTTCTTCATTCATCGTTCCATTGGAGGTGAGGTCTAGTTTGCTGACAAGGGCATAGCAGTGCCTGACAGGATCCACTTCCTTCAAATCAAGACCAAAGATCAGCTCCATGCGCTCAGAGGCTCTCTTGAGGATCTCACTGAAATGACGCTTGTGCTTTTTGATCACAAACTTCAGCATGTCTGCCTTAGTAATTGGCTCTTTGGTTTTATACTTCTGCAGCAGGAAGTGCACCACCCAAGCCACCTTCATTTTTAAAGGATCTCTGCGTGAGCCCTCAGTGCCCGTGGAGGATTTTGAGCTCTCCTTCTTTGGGCTGTTGGTACCTTCATCTGAATTGGTGCGTGAAACAGCTGCACTGGCGCTGGTGGTTCCCTGAGGTCCCTCAGGACTGCTAGGTGTCCCAGCAGCAGGCATATCCTGAGGCCTGTCCTCAGAGAGAGGATAGACAAAGGAAGGGGACTCTCCTGCTGCCGCCGCCGCCGCCGCCCCAGTGGCCTGAGCATCCTCCAGACTCTGGGTCTCAGCATGGGCCTGGCGGCGTTTCTCACGGGCACGGAGCTTACTCTTCTGACCTCGAGGCATGATGACTCTGGTCAGGGACTGCAGGCAGTTGTTTAATCTGTCAAGGTTGATGAGAGGTCACCGAAGAAGACAGAGGAAGAGATGGTGTGTATAGCCTCAGTAGGGAGATTTTTCTACCTTGGCTCCAAGAAAAGCTGCCTCTGCTTTTCCCCTTAAGGGTACCGTTTTAGGAACCCGCGAGACAGGGGCCGGCAGGACTCTGTGCACCTCCTCTGTTCTGCAGGAGCTTGTCACCTCAGTTCTAACCCAGGATACTAAACTTGACTCCTGACCAGCCCTTTGACTCCTCCCTCTGCTCACTTGAGGCTACCCCTTGAGACCAAGGATTCCCATCCCACAAATTCTGCAGGCGGAAGTGGAGGGGGGTGTTGGGCATAACAGCCACGCTTGAGCCACTCGGGGTCGACAGGGGGGTTGGGGCATGTCGGTACAGGGCGGGGCTCTGTGGGGCCGCTTCAGTTCTGGGAGGAGTGTGTCCCTTCAGTTCTAACGGAGATTACTCACCTGGACACTTCTCCAGTTCTGGGACTCCTCCGTCTGCTGATACGAGGCCACCCCTCTCAGACCGAAGCCTCAGGCTCTATAGCTGGTGTGACAGAAGTTAGGGAGAGTGCTTCTGGCCACGCCCACCTGGGCTTCCCAGCGTTATAGCAGAGGTGGGGTTCTGGGGGCCTCCCTCTCTCTCCTGGGAGGCGGAGGAATCACGCAGAACTCACACCGGGGTCTTACCTGACTCCTGACAGGGCCCGGGACTTCTTCCTCTGCTGAGATGAGTCAGCTGGCCTCAGACCAAGTTCTCATTTCCCTCAGAACCCCCAGTTAGAAGTAAGGGGGAACCTGAGCCTAGCAGCCGTGTCTGGGGTCTCCCAAGATTGACAGTAGGGGGGCTCTTTGTGGCCTCTTATTTTGGAGTGGGCTCTCCCTTCTGTCACCCTTCAGCGTCTTACCTTGATGCCTTGTAGGTGCTGGGCTGCTTCTCTGCTGACACCGCACCAAACCCGTCAGGTAAGGCATAAATCTGTAAATAATTTACGGAGAATTGACATCTGTGCACTATTCTACTCACCATGAATCAACATAATATGTTGCTGTATTTGAGACTTTTTTTACCAAAATCTATCAGTAATTTTTTATATTTGCTTCCATAAAGATCCTGTGCATTTTTGTTAGTTCTCTTTTTAGGTATATTTTGGATATCGCTGCTGTTTTGAATGGTGTATTTTCCATTACATATTCTAATTAGTTACTGATGTTGTGTGATAAGAGTCCTCCTTTTGGTATAGTGATCTTCTACACCAGCTTTCTGAAGTTCCTTATACATTTGAATATTTGGCAGCCAATTTCTTTGGAGTTTTTAGTTAGAGGATCGTATTAGCTCTTTTCATTATTCATGACTTTTATTTTGGTATTGCTGTGTATGGCTGTATACTGGCTATGCAATCCAGTCCCGGTTTGAACAGCAAAGTTGGTGCCATACCTCCGTGTCCTCTCCTGGACTTTATTGGGAATGTTTCTAACATTTCACACTTACATATGTTTGCTGTTGATGTAACAATATGGAAATTCCATGCTAATATAAGTTTTCTAAAAGTTATTACCATCAACAGGTGTTGAGTTTTTATCAATTTCTTTAGTCCCACACATGATCAAATGCTTTCTCTTCTCTGTCTGTTAACATAGTGAATTCCAATACTACTCTTTGTTAGCAAAACCATTCCAGAGGTGACACTGCAATTCTATTAGGAGATACATAGTGTCTGTAGTTTCCTTTGTGGTGATGTTGTCAGTCATCGAGGATCATCACTGTCATCCATTAATCCATCAGAACTGCTGAGTTGTAATTCTCCAATTCTATCTTCTCAAGATTATTAGCTGAAATATATCTATAGGTAGAACCTTCTGTTATCCTCCCTTTTGTTTTCTTGATGTGAGCCTTACAAGGCCCTATTTTACTGCCTAGAAAGATAGATAGATAGATAGATAGATAAAGAGAGCTAAATCTCTCTTTGTCTAATCAATATCAGAACAGTCTTTAGCCCAAAGTTGTTTCATATTTTTTATAATTTTAAATAACAAAAAAATCTTGCTTGAGAACAAAACCAGTTAATAACTGGTTGAATAATTCATCTTGCATTAATTACTATTAATGAGCAGCATTGGAATAATCAATGTTCAGGCCCTAGAATTTATCACATGACATATTGTTTGTGCCTACAGATAGTTATAACTTTGGAAGACATAGAAAATTTTCCTATGATTTATTCAAAGCCAGCTTTCTTTGAAGGGATATAGTTTCTCTGTTCTTTCTATAAAGCTATCCGGTCGTTATGCTAGTTGAGTTTTACTTTTTTCTTTGAAAATTCCAGTGGGGATATGGCAAGTAGTGTAAGTGTTATTACTGTCTTAGTTTATGCATATGTAGACATAAAGACCAATTGTGGCACTCTGTCCTCTGGGTTCAGAAATTTATTCAATATAGGGCTGTCCTGATGGACTTCATTTAAGGACTCCATTAATGTGGTCAACGCAGAAATATCTGATTTGTTTGAATAAATATGCTAATATGTTGCCTCAGTTTATTAAAATAATTTTCCAACTTCTCATTTCACTTGTTAGTAAATGAAATGTTTAGATTTTTGAATGAATATTTACTTCTTGAGTAGGTAACATTGTTGGTTGTTTCTAAGTTAATAAGCCTGGAAATACAGAATGTTCTAGAGCAAAGACACTCAAACTGTGGGTAAGGAGTCTTAGGTTTTTTTTTTTTTTTTTTTTTTTTTGCTGTACGCGGGCCTCTCACTGTTGTGGCCTCTCCCCTTGCGGAGCACAGGCTCCGGACGCACAGGCTCAGCAGCCATGGCTCACGGGCCCAGCCGCTCCGCGGCATATGGGATCCTCCCAGACCGGGGCACGAACCCGTATCCCCTGCATCGGCAGGCGGACTCTCAACCACTGCGCCACCAGGGAGGCCCAGGAGTCTTAGGTTATAAACTAACTGTTACAACTATTTTAGAGTTCTTTATCTCCCCCCTGTGCTTCAGCCCATCCTGCTTCCCCCTGAACGGTATAATAATGCCTTCTGAAGCAGAAGTCATTTAGGGTGATTCAGCCCCTACTAATAACTTGAGCCTTTCAATGGCTGAAGACTTTGTTCCCCTTTGCTTTCTGTTTCAGTTCGACTTGAACAAATTGTCCACACTTAAATCTGCTGTGTCCAGTACCATTTCAGCCCTTTCAGTGGCCACACTGCCAATGAAGGACTGAATTTCTGAAGGCTTCCTCATCCCCATGCCTCATTCTCTGAAACATCAGCTCCAGCCAGGATAATGATATTAAGGAGGAACAAGACATGTTAGTGATCAAGGCCATTTTAGAGGAATGAATGCACTGTCTTCAATGAGCCCAATACCTGTGACACCATGCTTAGACTGACATAGCCAGGAGTCACGTTGTCAGCTTAAGAGAACTCTGCTTTTGAATACATAACTTCACCCCTTGCCAGACAACCAAAATAACTGAGTAGAGAGTTTATTTAAGAAATAGAAAATGTTAATATGGCCTAGTAAATGGAAGATAAGGAAGTGTCCAAGGGTACATGTTACTGAGTCAGGGCCAGGACTTAGGTGAGGTGAGTGATAAAATAAATAAAGTTTCTTTATTTTCAATAATGAAATAAATAAATGCAAATAAATACAAAGTTTTAAATAAAGACAGGACCTGACCCTCCACTTGTATGATGCCGAGAGTGAGTGCCTCACTTGTTTAACCCTATTTTTAGCCAGTGGATGGTGTTTTTATTTAAAGGTGTGATATTTTCTCATCATGGATTTTGGCATTTATTTTGACTTTTTAAAATATGGAATTGAGACATAATTTATCTTGATTACTGAGATGTTTTTGGTTCCCCCCTTACCTTAAATTTTGAACTCAAGGTGAAGGCCTGACTTGTCTCACCCTAGCCCCAGTCCTGGTAGGTCTTTAGTGTTTAATATTGATCCTGGCCTCACACTTTTAAGAGCATCATTACTTAATGCCTTGTTTTAAATTTTAGGCATCATTTCACTGTCTGCTTTTGTGATCTTGAGCCCTAAAATTACCCTATATGAGACTCTGTTAAAAAAAAAAAGTTTAGAGTAGATAATGAAGATATTCTTTTTACTGGGTTGTTGGGATGAATAAATAAAAGTATATATGAGAAAATACTTTGTAAACTTTACAAATTATTAGTTGTTTAGAAATATTTATTGGGTTGAAACTTTGAGAAAGTTCTAAAAATCAGTCTTGATCCATCCTTTGAGATACCCGGTGGATTAATTTTCCATTGCTGCATGGCAAGTTATCATAGACTCAGTGGCTTAAGATAGCATCCACTTATTATCTCCCAGTTGTGTTGGTCAGTAGTCTAGGTGCAGTTCATTTGTGTTCTCTGCTCAGGTCCTCACTCTCAAGGTGTCTTATTGGCTGAGCTGTGTTCTTATCAGGAGGCTCTGGGCAAGGATCCACTTCAAGGAGTCAGGTTGTTGGCAGAATGAAGTTCCTTGTGATTGTGGAACTGAGGTCTCCATTGCCTTGCTTGCTGTCAGACGGGGGCCATTCTTAGCTCCTAGAAGTTGATTGCATTCCTTGCCGCACGGCCCTCTCCATTTTCAAAGCCCGCAGTGAAGAATCTCCTTCATGTAGAACCCCCAGAACTTTGAATCCATTTCACCAGGAAGACAGAGTCTTGCCCCCTTTTAAGGGCTCACTTGATTAGGTCAGGTCCACCAAGGATAATCTCCCTTTCTTAAAGTCAACTGTGCCATGTAACATAACCTGATCACGGAAGCAATATTCCATCATATTCACAGGTCCCTCTTGCACTCAATGGGAGGGGATTAAACAGGAGTGTGAGCCATATGGGGTAAGCTTAAACTTCTGCCTGTCACACCTAGAAACAAATAAATGATTGCAGACTTTCTGACCACAGTGGTAGCTGGAACTCCCAAGTCGCATATGCTATACTAAATTTAGAATGAAGGGTTTTAAAGTCTCTAGTGCTATGGGTTGTGTTTTTGCTTTTTGTTAAACACTTGTGCCTGATGGCCGTTAGCAAATACCAAATACTGGGGTATTTGGAACGTTTAAAATCTGATCAGTTAAGAGGCTTTGGTTTTTTGTTCGTTTGTTTGCTTATTATTTTCACTCTTAGTGGAATGTGAGAACTAACCTTCTCAGTATGTATCAATGTATGTGCAGTCATTCGGCAGGCAAGAAGGCATGGGAAGACAAGTTATCAACTACTACAAGATAAGTGAGAAGTACCCTAAGAAAGAAGTGGTTGTGACTGGAAAACTTTAATTAGCCTAGTGTCCTAGACTGTTTTAAATCCAAAGTGTGACTGAATTATGGAATGGGGCCCATGGGTTTCCCCACCCCATTCTCTAAAACATCTGTTATTGAGCCACAGAGATATGAGGGGAAATAGTAAGGAGGGAGGACAAATATTTTAAAGTAAAAATAATAATAACTACTTATTTGTTGAGGACCCATTATGTTCAAGGAAGTGTGCTATGTGCATTATAGTACTTCACCTGTGGTGTAGGTTTTATTTATTGGATTATACAGGCAAAGGAACTGAGGCTTTTAAGATGAAGAAGCTTTCATTCATCCATTTAGTTTTTATTTACTAAACCAGGAACTTGACCACAGTCATGAAGATACCAAAGGCTTAGACTAAACAAGACATAGAGAAAAGGGGTGTCAGAAGAAGTTTGTTTTTTTTTTCCTGGTCAGAAGTGGCAAAGATCCCTTGACAGTAGATAAGCAACTTTATTTAGTTTTAAGTATTGCATTCAACCCTGTTCATTACTTTCTGTCTTAGCCTTTTCTTTGTTTTTTTCTTTGTCATATTACTCATAATTTTGATAAGCAAAATGATGGTTAAAGATTGGTCTCAACTATAAACTAGTATTAAAGTCATTATAAGGAAAAAATTAACATGGTATTTATTATAAGGACATTGTTCACTATAGAATCATCTTAAGCATTCAGTTGAAAAGACCTTTAAGGAAATACGCTCTTAGTTTAGCTCTTTTATTTAAGAGAAACTGTTGTTTTTAAATTTGTTTATTTGTTTGTTTGTTTATTTATTTATTTTTGGCTGTGTTGGGTCTTTGTTGCTGCACGTGGGCTTCCTCTAGTTGCAGCAAGCGGGGGCTACTCTTCATTGTGGTGCACAGGCTTCTCATTGCAGTGGCTTCTCTTGTTGTGGAGCACAAGCTCTAGGCGAGTGGGCTTCAGTAGTTGTGGCGCACGGGCTTCAGTAGTTGTGGCTGGCGGGCTCTAGAGTGCCGGCTCAGTAGTTGTGGCACATGGGCTTAGTTGCTCCACGGCATGTGGGATCTTCCTGGACCAGGGCTCGAACCCGTGTCCCCTGCATTGGCAGGTGGATTCTTAACCACTGTGCCACCAGGGAAGCCCTATGTTGTTTTTAATCTGGTGGACAATTAGATGTCGGTTTTTACTCAAGTCAAAAGTAGAATCTCAAAGTCAGATTTATGTATTCTTAGAGCAAGTGAACATGTTCTTTTTTTCTTTCTTTTTTTTTTTTTGGCTGCATTGGGTTTTCGTCGCTGCAGATGGGCTTTCTCTAGTCGCTGTGAGCGGGGGCTACTCTGCGTTGCAGTGAGCAGGCTTCCCATTTGTGGTGGCTTCTCTCGTTGCGGAGCATGGGCTCGAGGCTTGCGGGTTTCAGTCGTCGTGCCATGTGGGCCCTAGAGCGCGTGGGCTTCAGTAGTTGTGGCATGCAGGCCCTAGAGCATGCAGGCTTCAGTAGTTGCAGTGCGTGGGCTCAGTAGTTGCGGCACACGGGCTTAGTAGTTGTGTCTCGCGGGCTCTAGAGCGCAGGCTCAGCAGTTGTGGCACACGGGCTTAGTTGCTCCGCGGCATGTAGGATCCTCCCAGATCAGGGATGGAACCCGTGTCGTGTCCCCTGCATTGGCAGGTGGATTCTTAACCAAGCAGGTGAACATGTTCTGATTCTATGCACTTTGAATACCAAGTTGACTTCATGTATTTTGTTCCCACTTTAATATTTTTCTGAATGTAAGACATTCTCATCCTTAATGCAGCAGTAAGTTATTGATAAGTAATTCAACCATGCACTATGCTGGGAGCTGAGGAGAAAATGGTGAGCAAAATGTGAGCAGACCCTGCCTTCCTAGAACTTATCGTCTAGTGGGAATGACAGATGTAAATCCAATAGACACGTATATACATTTATTACAAACTGTTAAACATTACAAAGGAAAAGGACAGAGAGATAAAATAGTGGGATACTATCTGATTCAATAAGTCTGGGAAGGCTGTCCTGAAGAATTAGTATCTTAACCTAGAAAAAAGGACGAATGTGAGTTAGGTTAACAAGGGTGGAGTGAGGTTTGGAAACTGTTCCTTAGGGGAACCACTTGCACAAAGGTCTGATTGAATAATAAAGTTGGCGCGCTGGAAGGACACCACTCAGTAGACTGGAGGAATACCACTCATTGGACTGGCAGGAAAACCATTTAGTTTTAGTGTGAAAGTCAATGGGTAGAGTGTAGTAAAAGAGTTTGGGTTTCTTCTTAGATGCAAAATAAAACAACTAAAAGTTTTAAAGCAGGTGAATGACCTGCTCAGATATGCATTTTGTAAAGAACACTGTGGCTGCGGTGTAAAAAAAAAAAAAGGGAAGCAAAGCAAAACAAACAAAAAACACATAGGAAAAAGAATTCCAGATACTTGTACTTGTACAGTATTCCAGGATTGTGACATCAGAGATGGAGAAATTTGGACAGATTAGAAAGCTGTGTATAGGTAGAATTTGCAAGACTCATGTGCATAGTTTGCACATGGATGGTGTAGGAGAACATAGTGTCAAAAATGCCTGCTTATATCCATGGCCTGTGCAACTGCATTCACAGTTGCATCACCTACTGAGATTGGGAATTCTGCAAGTGTACCATTTACCAAGAGTAGGATTGATAAGAATGGATGTAATTTGGAGGTATGGTTGGAGTTCGATTTAAAGAGGGTTGTGTTTGAAGCACTTTTAATAAATATGCAAGTGAAGATAGCAGGTAAGCAGAAATATATGTGAAGCTGAATATTAGAGGAGAGGCCTGGGCTTAGGATGCACATGTGAAGTCATGAGCAGGTATTTGAAAATGGAAGCAATGAACATGAATGAGATTGGCAAGGAAGAGCGTACAGAGTGAAATAAAAAATATGAAGGCAACCCAACATTTTAAGAATGGGCAGCGAAGCATACTTATTGTAGGAGAATTAGAATCTATAGAAAACAATTTAATCACCCATAATTCTGTTGCATATATATAAAAATTATCAATGTTTTGGTGCCAGAGCTTGCTATTCCTATGAATATCCAATAAACGTTTTTACTTTTAATCAGTAGAGATAGCAATTTCTTATTCAATGTTGATGAATAAACTAATCCACTCATAATATTGTTGAACTATAAGCATAATAAAGTAATGAATAAAGAAATAAATACATTCTATAAAGAGTTAAACCCATATACTCAGGAACTCTAGTTATGACATCTAGAGAATTTGGTGTACTTCAGTTCTATACTGTATTCGCTTCAGAAAAACTCATTATCACCATTTGAAAAATAGCACAAAGCGTATGTTCTATTGATGGCAGCATTATGCTGCTATGTGAAGGACAACTCATTGAATGTACATTATGATGGCAAAGTAGAAAAACTCATTATCGGCTTTTCCTAGACTGAGTCGTTTGTGTTCCTATTAAAATGAATATTAACTGTTTTTTTCTAATTTGATTTCAATTTAAACAGCTTTTTAAAATGTCAATGTCTACAAGCATAATACATTTTTTAATGCAACTAAAATTCATTTACAAGAAAAAATGATTGTGTGCATTGTACTTATATGTAAATGTGAAACTGATGGCAAAGCATATTGTGATTAATGTGTGATATTTGGTATTTACGTTAGAGAGGTCCTTTTCTGTTTTCAGTGGTACATAGTTTATGGGGTCTGTTGCAATCATGATGTATAATGTAAGACACCAGCTGACCCTTAGGATGAGTATGATATTTAAAAATTTATTTTTTTCAGAATGAATCAATAAGCTTTGAAGTAATTAACTTCTTCATGGCTTAGAGTCATGCTTTTCCAAAACTTAAGAAACTCTCCAGAATTTCAGGTGCCATTGCATCTACATTTAATGTTGTGGTGACTGTTGAGATGTGTACATTTATTGTCACTCGAAGGAAGTTGTTTACAAAGGATATTGGGCTTTTAAATAAAAATAAGTATTTCCTATTAAACTTTAGTTTTAATCTAGGTCTTTAAACATGAGTTTTAGATAGTTTTTTTAAACTCAGTTTTCATGCCTTGACATTTTTAAATGTGTAGAGGATTTCACTAAACAATAAGAAATCTCTGATATATTCATGGCAGTGAAGTGTAGGATATATAGATAATAAAATATATACAGAGAAGTATATCATACAGAGCTAATATATGAAAAAATCAAAAATGGTTTTAACCAACTCTTCCCTTTTATACTTCTACTATGCCAAACCATTTACCATTTGAATGAAACTAGTTTTTGTTTGCTTTTCCTAGTTCTTGGACCGATGACTGGATAAATAGCCCAAAGACAAACACCAAGAAAGAAAGGTCATGTAGCATTGACCAAGCCATAGCTGAATTAGACACAACAAGTTCAAACAAAAACATCATGGAGAAAAAATAGAACAAAACCAAATAAAACAAAACAACATACATATTTTATGAAACACAACCCTGGTGCAAGCATATCAATCATAATAGCAATCTGTTCTTTGACAAGATCTATTTTGGACCATTTGCACCATTGTGTAGCAATAAACTCACAATCGAGCATATCCATAATAACAGTGTTACAATAGAAATTTAGAAAAAAAGATTTTCCATTTAAAATTTTTACTTGGCTTTTGAAAAGAGGAAATGCTGTTTTTTTAGTGGAAGACACTGTACAAGAGATATATTATTGAAATAGTGAAAGGCAGGTTTTTTGTAAGGAGAAAATTTGATATTGCTAAAAACTGCCTCTAAATAAAGAAGAAAAAAATGACTTATATGACTTTAGTGTTTTCAGACACAGCATTTGATCATCTCAATGTTGAAAGGTGTGGGTATATATTATTGTTTTTCCCATCTCATGGATGAGAAAGGAAACTGAGGCACAGTTAATCTAAGCGATTTATTGGAATTGTGTAGCACATACATTTCACAGAGCATAGTGGTAAAAATTTGAATATTTTACCATTCTCTCCTCCTACTCCCAGGAACCAATTGCTCTAAATTAGAAAGATATCTTTTCTGGGAGAATTTTCTTCTTGGTGACACTTTGTTTAAAATGCTGTAAAAAAAAAAAAAAAAAAAAAAGGTAATAAAAAACAGGTAGAGAAATGCAGTGAACAGTAATAGTAGTAAAACTTCTAGTAATAGCCAAGTCAACAGTAAAGAATATAGTAACCAACTCAAGACACCACGAGATGATGGTGATGAGTAGAATGTATCAGAAAGTTCCTAGATGAATATCCTATCCTGTGCTTATTGAACTGTTGACCACTCCTTGTGTACAGCTGGTTAGGGGTGTAAATGATGCTTGCATGTGCCTGGTAACTTATAATAGACATTAAAAAATATTTGGTGAACGTGGGCTTCCCTGGTGGCGGAGTGGTTGAGAGTCCGCCTGCCGATGCAGGGGACACGGGTTCATGCCCCGGTCCGGGAAGCTCCCACATGCCACAGAGCGGCTGGGCCCGTGAGCCATGGCCGCTGAGCCTGCGCATCCGGAGCCTGTGCTCTGCAACGGGAGAGGCCACAACGGTGAGAGGCCCACATACCACACACACACAAAAAAATTTGTTGAATGTCATGATGAACATTGTTGATGGTATAAAATAATTGAAACTTATGTGTATTTCAACATATATAACCACATATTGATAGTGTGATAATTGAAATTTATATGTATTTTAATATGAATGCTTAGTAATTTTGCGTAAATAATTTTTGTAGGGAATGTTATTTTCAAGTAATTTCATGTTGCTTAAAGTCTCAGTTTGACAATTCTAGCAATGAATCTAATGTATTCAATACCTTGCCTGAGTAGATATGGAACCAGATTTTGCCCTGGAAGAGCTATACTTCTGTAGTTCTTTAAATAGTTTGTTGAGTCAGTTAGCTATTGTCACAATTGTGTTGTATTTTTAAAAAGCCCAAATTCAATGCATATAGCAAGTATTTATTTCTCCCTCATGCTTCTGCAAGTTGGCTGATAGTTTGTGATCTTGTCTGAGTTTGTTTGGGCTTGGATCCAAGCTGAAGCTAGGATCCAAGTCGGCTACATGTGTCTGTCATCCTCTTTGCTCCAGGGGCTACTTGTAGCCTCTTCTTCTTACAGCAATGATGCAATATGCACGCATGAGAACAAGTTCTAGGCCACAATCATACAAGCACATTTCAAGTCTCAATTTGTCACATCCACTACTATCCTATTGGCAAAAGCAAGTCATATGGCCAAACCCAACATCAGCGTATCGTGGACGTATACTCTTCTCATCCAGGTCGGGGCGGAGAAGGTGGGGAGTGAATATTTACTCAACAGTAGTCTAATCTACCATCCATACCTTAATCAAAATGCAATCTGCCTTTGAGTTTTTATTGTGGATCCCTAGAACACAAACTATTTTCTACTTCTTGTTACACAAAGAAAATAGTACAGTAGCTAAAAGTGTTTTAAGGTCAGCAGATCTTTAAGACTTTATTTGTTCATAAATAATGTAAAAACTTGAGTGTATGTTACACCACAGGCCTATGTAATCAAAGCTCTCTCACATATATACAGAGATTTTGCTTATTATCTTTTTTTTGAAATTCTTTGTCAACATTTGTAAAAGATGGGGAGGACTCTCTAGATGCTTGGACTTTCATATTAATGTTTAGAAACAAGAAGGCATAAAATGTAATCCACTGCCTCAGTGTGATATTCAAAATTATTGTATTTTTAATTAGAGATTTGTCAGGGAGATGCAAAAACAGAATTCAAACTGCAGATTTGTTGACTGTGCTTAATAAAGACTTGGGATTTTTGAATACGCTAAAGATTGGCAATTTTCTTACTAGGGCTATCATTACTTAGAAGCAAACATTTGGTAATCCCAGTTCTATGATGGAGACTGAGTTGTCGTGATGTTTTCTGTGAGGACACAATGAAATTTGATTTACTTCTTTATATTTTGAAAGCCACTGGAAACCATGAGGCTTCCCTCACTATCATGGCCTTTATTGGGTTGCTTGACTTGACCACTTGCTTATATTTTATCTTTTTTTTTTTAAAGGCTATTTATTCTTTTTTTTTTTTAAGACCATACTTCATTCAGATTTCTTTTGCTTTTTTTTTTAAATTTTATTTATTTATTTATGGTTGTGCTGGGTCCTCACCTCTGTGCGAGGGCCTTTCCCAGCTGCGGCAAGTGGGGGCCACTCCTCATCGCGGTGCGCGGGCCTCTCACCATCGCGGCCTCTCCTGTTGCGGAGCACAGGCTCCAGACGCGCAGGCTCAGTAATTGTGGCTCACGGGGCTAGCCGCTCCGCGGCATGTGGGATCCTCCCAGACCAGGGCTCGAACCCATGTCCCCTGCATCGGCAGGCAGACTCCCAACCACTGCACCACCAGGGAAGCCCTATATTTTATCTTTTTAAGTTTCAAAGTATGAAGGTTTCTGAAAATCACCTGATGTTTTATATCAAAATGTTTCTACAGAAAGGATTACTCTTATTCATTAACCAAAGGAATTCTGCAACCACATACAGAAAACAGAAAGAGAGAGAGAGAGGGAGAGAATTCCATCATTCCTGAAGCTCATCCTACTGTTATTATACTTAACTTTATTTGTGAAAAGAGAAAAAAGAGCTGCTGTTTTTTGTCATGAAGATTGCCTTTGGCAGTTGAATCACTTTATTCTGCATAATGAAAATGATTTTTCTGACAGTAAAGGTACTACTCCTGGCTGAGTGAGTACATGGAGAACTGAGTGGGCCACGAGAGACACCTCTGGGTTGGCACTTAGGGAGAAAGTGTCTACATGTCACTGGTCCTCCTCCTCTGAATAGTTAATGAGGAGCTTTCAAGTAACATCCTTTGGAACATCTGTCTCAGGAATCACAAAATTCCTTGATCTTTCTCTCTTCCTGATAAAAACACATAAAATCATAGAGTAATAAATAATGAAGTAATATATCGTTAATATAGGTATAAATCTGCCCTCAGTAGTTATTTGTTGAGTGGTTGAATGACATTTTGTCTATGAGTACTTTATACATGTATCTGTTTACTCATAAGCACACATAAACATATGAAAAATTTCTGATCAAAATTATGTGAATTCATAGTTAACAGTATGTTGAAGTGAGGACCAGCTAAGTAATTTGCCACTGAAAAATGAAAATGTAGGGCTTCCCTGGTGGTGCAGTGGTTAAGAATCTGCCTGCCAATGCAAGGGACATGGGTTCGAGCCCTGGTCCGGGAAGATCCCACGTGCCACGGAGCAACTAAGCCTGTGCACCACAACTACTGAGCCTGAGCTCTAGAGACCGTGAGCCACAACCACTGAGCCCGCGTGCCACAACTACTGAAGCCCGCACGCCTAGAGCCCGTGCTTCGCAACAAGAGAAGCCACTGCAGTGGGCAGCCTGCCGGCACTGCAACAAAGAGTAGCCTCTGCTCACCGCAACTAGAGAAAGCCCGCGTGCAGCAACAAAGACCCAACACAGCCAAAAATAATAAATAAAATAAATAAATTTAAAAAAATGAAAATATAGAGCCCCTTGTTCAAAAATTACTGAGGGTTTCTAGATGGTGACAACAGAGCATTGAAGCCAGCATGGGAACTTCTAAGCGTGGGCCCCTTTTTGACTTCAAAGGTAGCATGTCCATGAACTTGTTCTGATTGACGTATGTGCTATGTATAGAATGCCCTTTCTTTCATATGACAAAAATAATGTATTATTGTCTTTGGGAACCTTAGCAGTATGAATCTCTTTTAGCCTATGTATATGTATTTGCATATATATGTAATAGATACGAATACATACATATATATTATATATAATATTTCAACATGGAGAGTCTACTTTATATAATTATGTTACTATTATTTATTTGAGTTATGTAGTCAAAGCATTTGAAAGGAGGTCTATAGTATCCTGACCTGTATTTTTCCTCTCAGGATCTTATCTGATTCCTATGTTGAAGAGGGGTGAAGATCAGCATTCCCCACTACTTTCAGGGTCAAACTTAAATTCTGAGTATGTGGCTTACGCTTTCCTTTTTTCTTTTTCTTTGTTTTTTTAAAAAATTTATTTATTTATTTGGCTGCATTGGGTCTTTGTTGCTGCGTGCGGGCCTTTCTCTAGTTGCTGCAAGTGGGAGTTACTCTTCGTTGCGGTGCACGGGCTTCTCATTGCGGCGGCTTCTCTTTCTGCAGAGCACAGGCTCTAGGTGCACGGGCTTCAATAGTAATGGCACACGGGCTCAGTAGTTGTGGCTTGCGGGCTGTAGAGCACAGGCTGAGTAGTTGTGGCATATGGGCTTAGTTGCTCCACGGCATGTGGGATCTTCCCAGACCAGGGATCGAACCCGTGTCCCCTGCATTGGCAGGCGGATTCTTAACCACTGTGCTACCAGGGAAGTCCCAAGTGTGTGGCTTATCCTTCATTCTCTGAGATTTCCTCCCATTTAAGAGGCTTCAGACATTTGAAGGCCAGAGTGTTTCAGTTATTTGAGATGTCTCAGAAGAGCATCACAGTTTTCTTCTACTCTTTCAATTCCCTTTCTGAATAGAAAGGATTCTAGGTAGAAGTATGCCAGAAAGCCATTCCCCATCAATCATCTAATAATAACAACAGCAACAACAAACCTTTTTAAGCACCTGATATATGCCAGTCTCTTTATATTTGTTTCTAATTCTCATTACTATCCAAGGTAATAGCATTACCCCGAGTTCCTAGATTTGGAAAACAGTGCTCAGATGGGCTTTTATTATACTGCATGACTTAATTCAGAAGAGATAGAACCACAGTGCAACTCTAGATCTGTTCAGTATAAATTCCCACATTGCCCTATACTTGCTTATACCACATTGCCAGAAGATGTGCTTAAGTTCAGCAAAGCTACTCTGGGAACAGGAGGAAGGCCAGTCTGGGACTCTAAATATCCAACATAGAGATACAGTGTTCAGTTTGTTTCCACAGTTGACCACCATCACTTGTTTCCCTTTTTGTACGCGTACCATCAAGAGATGGAGTCAACTTACTCTCCTCCTGAGTCTGAGCTGGCTTTGTGATTTACTTTGACCAGTAGGCTATGGCAGTTATGACACTGTGTGAGTTCCAGGCCTAACTCTGAAGAGGCATCTTCTGCTTTCTCTTTACAGGGAGCCAGCCTCCATGATGTAAAGAAGCTTCGATCAGAAAACGGATATATGAGACAGCATATGAGGATAGAGAGGACCAGCCATGTAAGTGAAGCCTTCTCGTATCTCCCAGACTAGCTGAACCACCGGTCAAATGCAGCTGAGAGAGTAACTTCAGGCATTGTTGTATGTAACAGAAGAACTGCCCAGCCAAGCCCTGCCTGAATTCCTGACCTAGAAAATTTTAAGAAATGATACATTGCTGTTTTTTAAGCAACTAACTGGTTTGTTTTATAGCAATAGACACTGAAACACAGGGAAACTTGGGGGCTATCATGTTTTAGCATAGCCGGCAATTTCAACAGCTACAAAGCCCTGGCTGACTATCTTGAATAGAGGTATGCTTGGGCAAAAATGTGTTCTAAGACTCCATGGGAGTTCTACTATAATTGCTTAGGTCTCCTTTGGGAGAAAGTCTATCTGCAGAAGTTTTTTTTTTTTTTTTTTTTTTTTTTTCTTTTTGCGGTATGCGGGCCTCTCACTGTTGTGGCCTCTCCCGTTGCGGAGCACAGGCTCCGGATGCGCAGGCCCAGCGGCCATGGCTCACGGGCCCAGCCGCTCCGCGGCATATGGGATCCTCCCAGACCGGGGCACGAACCCGTATCCCCTGCATCGGCAGGCGGACTCTCAACCACTGCGCCACCAGGGAGGCCCTCTGCAGAAGTTTTGATGTCACTTAATTTTGCATCAGAGCAGCCCATGAATACCATTAATTGCTGGAGAAATGAAATACATAAGGAAGACTACCCTGCTTGCCTTAGGGTTAAATCCATCAATGCTGTTTCCTTTCCAAGATGTCAAAGTCATTACACCTCTGTATTCTGTTCTCTTTGTCATGGTTTTTGCTCTCGTGAGAAAAAAAAAAAAAAAAGATTTAGGATCATTTATATTAAAAAATGAACTTTCCATGGAGGATACAGCTGAAATTCAGCCCTGTTCATGCCTTTTTCAAATTCCTAAGTTTACTTGGGTGTCAGTCCTCTTTGATCATATTTTGCATGTACAACAGAACACTTGGGGATAAGTACTCGATAACTTTAATATGGCCTCAAACTTTGACATAAAAGGCACAATAAAATCATCTTGAAAAGGTTTTCAATATTAATTTCATTTGGTGGGGAATTATGTGATGAAGGCAGGCACATTTGATCAAGATTTAACCATTTTCAGTGGAATGCATCAATTTTTTCTGTTGCATAAAGTTGAGAACCTCATTCAGAAGATATAATTAGAAGCCTCAGCTTTCTAAGTCATGATTATAAGGAAACTAACTGCTAAGTAAAAGCTTGCTACATACATGGAAAGTGTATAAGAGGAGTTTTAAAGAGCCATTCCTGTTATATATTTTATTTGATAACTAAAATTTTCACTAGTGTCTTAAAGGAAAAAAAAACTTCTTTGAAAGCGAGAGTATTTTTTTTCTGCAGTACATCATATTTTTTTATCCAAAAATAGTTGCCCCTTCACTTAAATAGATATTATTTGACATTAATAACAACAGTACCTTGGTTTTCTCACTTAATACAGTCGTCGCCTGGTATCCACAAGGACTGGTTCTTGGACCCCCATGGATACCCAAATTCTCAGATGCTTAAGTTCCTTATGTAAAATGGCGTAGTGTTTGCATATAAGCTACGCATATCCTCCTGTAAACTTTCAATCATCTCTAGACTACTTATAATGTCTAATACAATGTAAATGCTATGTAAATAGTTGCTGGTGTGCCGCAAATTAAGTTTTGCTTTTTGGAGCTTTCTGGAATGAAAAAAAAATATTTTTGACTTGAGGTTGGTTGAATCCATGGATACAGAACCTGCGGACACGGAGGGCTGACTGTATCTTTATGCGATGGTAAAGCATAATGCGTGGTTTGAAGCTTATGTCTTATAAGGTTTTCCAATTACCAAAGTTTTTCTCTGGCTTTAAATGCTTCCACAACAGTCACACAGTCAGTAGGATCATAATGATTTTAATTAATGTTCCTAACAGTTCTGTCCAAATGAGCCATATTAATTATGTCACACAGAACAAGACCAGAAAAAAATTACAGCATAATGCTCTCCGGAAAAATAAGCAACACGCAAACAACAAGACTCAGCAACTTCAGTGAAAACATGACAACCTCCTTTGGCCTCTGGATTATAATAGCAATAGCACCCCTTTCGCCTAGTGCATCAAAAAGCAGCCGCTCTGTTTGCTGTTTAAGGCCTTAAATATCCCTACTCCTATGAAATCTCCATCTGGCCAGCATAATCCCACAGCTCCAGATACGCCTGCCTCCTCATCCTGGCTGTGCAGTATACTTACTCCCACCTCTGTGCCTGTTCTCAGATTGTTTCTTCTCGGAGGCATACTGCCTCTCTACTAAGTCATGTCAGCTTATTTGTTGGTTTCAGATCAAACCTTACATTCCTTATAGCCTTCCCTACCCACTGCGCCTTGTACTGAAGTCTAGTTATAGCTCATTTACTTATCCATCAAGTCATCAAATACATATTGAGCCCTCCAAGCTGCCAGGCATTCTGCTTAGTGCTGAAGGTGTAGAAATGGAATACACTCTTCCATTTCTCAGGTTGCTAATACTCTCTCTGTGGGGATAGGTTAATAGAAAGAAGCATGCTTGGGGAGAGTGATTTGATGGAGATATTTACAGAGAGCTAAAGTGGTACCTTTTAGAAATACCTAACTCATGAAGTGAGAAGAGGGGCAGATGTAACTCTAGGGAGACTGTCACTGTGAGAACTGAAAAATAAGCCAAGCAGAGAAGGTAGGTGAGGTCATTTTGGGAAGAGGGAACAACCTGAGCATAAATGGTATTTCCTGGGCTTCCCTGGTGGCGCAGTGGTTGCGAGTCCGCCTGCCAATGCAGGGGACACGGGTTCATGCCCCGGTCTGGGAAGATCCCACATGCCGCGGAGAGGCTGGGCCCGTGAGCCATGGCCGCTGTGCCTGCGCATCCGGAGCCTGTGCTCCGCAACGGGAGAGACCACAGCAGTGAGAGGCCCGCGTACCGCAAAAAAAAAAAAAAAAAAAAAGGTATTTCCTGCATGCCTATATCTATCTGGCTGTATTTTAATTCAGGGATTTAATATTTTTCCCTTGACCGGGTATAAATAACCTTCCTATCCTGATCTTTTTGCCTTATTTTTTGAATCTGCTCTTTGCTCGTTTATCTTCCAAACCATGTAAGAGTTAAATATAAGTAGGATGTAGTTCAGTAATCAAAAGTGAAAATAAATAAGGAATAACCAGGTAACAAAAAAGAGAGAAAACCCACAAAATAGGATTTACAGACATGAAACTACATGTATTGTGATCAATGTAATTGGAGTAAAGTCTTCTAGATGGATAAAAAAGCAAAACTAAGAATCTTTTTAGTTTAATGAGGCAAACGGAAACAAGATAGTATAATTAAGGAAATGTTTTAAGTTAAATTGTTCCAATTCAGTTGATCCCTTTTTTAGATAAACCCTGAAATCCAGTAATGGGTTCAGAGGAGCCTGAATAGAATCCGTGTTTCATTAAATATTTTTGAGTTCTTAGCATGTGATAGGCACTACACCAGACATTGGTGATTGTTTTAGTTATTATTGCTGCATAACAAATGACCACAAAGTTAGCAGCTTAAAACAACGCCTATTTATTATCCCATAGTTTCCTTGGATCAGGAGTTTGGACACAGATTAGCTGGATCCTCGGCTCAGGGTTTCACAGAGCTGCAGTCAAGGCTGTTTGCCCGTCTGGAACCTGGAGTCCTCTTTTAAGCCCTTGTGGTTGTGGGTAAAATTCAGTTTATTGTGGTGTGGGACTGAGGACCCCATTTTCTATTAGTTGTAGCCTGTAGTTATCTCCTAGAGGCTGCCTTCACAGGCCTTCTCACCAGCCCTTTCACAACATGGAAGCTTACTTCTTAAAGGCCAGCAGGAGAATTCATCATTCCAGTCTGTAAAGACAGAATCTTATATAATGTAGCTCTATCACAAGAGTGTCTATTCCTTCACCTTTGCCATATACTATTGCCTAAGCTTCAAGTCATAAGTTCCACTCACACTTAAGAAGAAGGCATTATACAAGGGCAAGACCCACTGAGGGCAAACTTAGAGTGTGTCTGCTACAGGGTGCAAGGCAAATCCAGATTTTGGGGGCTTAATACTTATTAAATTGGGGAGCCCTCTTTTTTTTTTTTTTCTCACGGTACGCGGGCCTCTCACTGTTGTGGCCTCTCCCGTTGCGGAGCACAGGCTCCGGACGCGCAGGCCCAGCGGCCATGGCTCACGGGCCCAGCCGCTCCGCGGCATGTGGGATCTTCCCGGACCGGGGCACGAACCCGTGTCCCCTGCATCGGCAGGCAGACTCTCAACCACTGCACCACCAGGGAAGCCCCTGGGGAGCCCTCTTGAAGAAAATAAAAATAGCATAAATTTATGAATATAGGTCAAGCAAGTACCTCTGAAGCTTACACTTCACTGGTGTCACTGGTGTCACGGTCACTCAACCTACACTTGAGATACGGTAACTTTATAGGTCTTATATTCCAAAGAGAGCCACACAAATTAAACAAGTAAACAAAAAGAATATATTGAAAAATTATAAGACGGGGAAAAGTGAATGCTATGAGAATAATGGGGGTACGTGTGTGTATGGCAACACTGAATCAGAGAAAGCCTCTCTCTGTAAGTATCTGCCATTTAAGTCAAGACCTGAGGACCAGAAAGAGTTGGGCAAAAACCTTCCAGGCACAGGAAAAAGCGTATGTAAACTTCCTGAAGCTGGAAGGGGCATGCGGTATTCAAGAAACAGAATAAACAGTGTGTTTTCCATTGTGTTTAAAAAGAAAAAAAATCAGTTCTTGAAGCTTTCTAGATAAGAGGTATGAGAACTTGTCTTTTTGTTCATTATTTACAGTTTGTGAAAACTGTTCTGGGCTGCACACAAGCATGGGCATTCGACTAACATCTATTTACTGATTTGATTATGAATAAAATTTAATATAGCAAGATCCCAGAAATATAATGGACACTGATGCCTACAATATGAAATATGTCACCCACATTTAACCTTTTAATCGATAATGGTTAATTTTGAGGTGGGGTCTGATTACTCCAAGAACTAAATTCTTCAAATAATGGCTTTCTCTAACCACAGTCATATCAAAGACGAGAAAAAATACATAGATCCAGCTCCTTGCTCACCTTGAAGTATATTTTAATTTTCCTTTTGATTCTTTTAGTCTTACTAGTGATTCATAAGCCAAGAAGCAAATCGATAACTCTTCAAGGAAGACTGAGTTTATGGGAAAATCTCTGCTCAAAACAATAATTTGTTCATTCAGGCGAGAGTGTTCTTTTCTGCCAACACCGAATTTTCAAGAAAGATTCTCTGTTAAAACGATGCCTAACAGAAAACGCTTCATAACTCACTTCCTATGTACAATAAATCTATTGTAATCCTCTTTATGATGCAACCTGGGAGCTTCTGAAGGTCCCTGGCTCCTCCGAAGAGCACTGTAGCCTCAGTAAAGTGTTATATGTCCACTCAGAGCTTCACAGTAGAAAACACAGGGAAAGTGAGAATTCAGAAACCAAGCTTTACCCCAAAAAAACCTCTGTACTACCTTAAGTAAGTTATCAAGAACTTGGAGGCGACAGAATTGCTTTAGTCCTCTACTGAAAAGGAATTTTCAGTAAAATGCACCACCACTCTCTGTTCCAGTGCTTGGATGACTCAGAAAATTTGCCATGGAAAAAGAACTTTGCAGTTGACTGTTTATCTGTTATGCTTTTTGCCAAACCTAAGTTTATGTTCTTTTGTCAGTTTCTTTTGGTGGAGCACCATAAGACTTGTCAAAAGTGGAAACAACAGATATTTATTAGAGCACATTTGAGCGTATATGGCCATGCTAACAACGTTTTAATGAGCTGGAGATTATGTTTCTCACGTACAGGATCACTAAGGCAGATAGATACAGAGGTGAACACACAGACACAGCTCCCATAATGTAATGACACTGGTCTTGATCCCACAACTACTTGAGATCTATCGAATCCTTAGTGTTCACACTGTGGTTGATTAATTCCTCTTCTCTTGCCTTGACTCCTCACTCTGAGAAGGCGACATACTGTATAATTTGAGGCTCTCCTCTTACAAGGAATCAAAGTTTTAGCATTTCAGAGCCAGAAAGTACTTGTGGGACCCTTGAGGTGGCAGGACATTAATGGGGAGGGTATGGTCTTTGGAACCAAGAGACTTGGGTTTAAGTCCAGGCTGGGAAACTCACCAGTAGTATGTTAGTCAAGTCAATCACATTCACAGAGTAAGAATCTCAATTTTATCATCTGTAAAATAACAATATCAATACCTGTTATAGGAAATACACTTTTTAAAAAGCAAAAACATTGCTTCTTTATGTATGTATTTTGTCTGTATGTACATGTACACCTATGCATACGCTTAAGTGTGCTTGTGTCTTTGTCCTTGTAAAGCAGGCAAGGATTGTTCTGAAATTTGGAGGAAGATATTTAAGTCTGCAAGGAGCCTTGCTGGAAGCATTGGCTATCAAATTGCGGGTGGAACAAATCATGTGGCCACATAATACTAGTCCAACTTTTATTATGGAATAAATAGCTTTCCCTGTGCAGCCTCTTTAGTATGCTTTGTGTGCAGAACCTGACTTTGGCAGTTCCCACCTGCTCACAATTACCCCACTGGGTTTCAGAAGCGAGCACAGAGGACTCCAGTGCATCTCCCGGGGAAAAGAGGACAAAGTCTCCACAGTGTCTGGCTCATTCTGTGCTTTCAACACTGATTAATGTGTACAATTTTCTTTGAATTCACTGGTGATAAATCTTTGATTTTACACTCCTACTCTGAGTATATTCTAGAGGGAATTTTTGCTTAGCCAAAACAACACAACTTACAGAGTTCTTTTGAGGGTCAAACTAGATACTGTTACTTAATAGTCTTAAAAACACAAAATAGAGTTCAAGAAAATGCTAATGTACTGACTTACAATCTGTTGTAACTCCTGTGTTTTAATTTGCCTTTTTTCTTCATTGTTTTATTTTTACAGGTAATAAACGTTAATTCTAAGTTTAAAAAAAAAGAAGAAAATATGGAGTAGTAAAAATTTCTTTCTAATTAAAAATCACCACCTAGAGAAAAGCACCATTTTTTCACGGCATTTGTGTACTTGGTTTTTCAACAAATAAAATACTATACGTATTAGTCGGAAAAGTTGTATGTAGGTAAAATAGTTTTAGATCATGACTTGTAATGGTGCATAGTACTCCATTATAGGGGTGTAACATAATTCCCTTACCCATTCCCCCTTTATTGACTATTTACATTGTTTCCATTTTTTTTTACAATTTTAAGCAATGCTATAAGAACCTTTGTGCCTATGTCTATATATATGTAATCACACATATACATATATTATGAAATAATTTAAATATAGTTTGACAGTTACATCCAAGAAGTTGTCAGTGATTACAAAATGCCTATTTCCCAACATTCAAGTCCACATTGGCTATTCTTTTTTTAATCATTGGCAATTTGATCAGCTGAAAATTATATTTTATGATTGTTTTAAGTGTAAGGCTGTATTTATTTTTGATAGTTATTGAACACTGATATTATTCCTATTAAACTGTAAATCTCCTGTAAGTTTCCAATAAATTTTTCGTTTCAGATATTTTGCTCTATTCCCAATACATAGCAATATACCGGGCAGAAAGTAGCACTCAATAAGTATTTATATTTGTTTTCAAAAATTCTTATGTCATTTTTTTTCTATTGGAGAATTTATAGGTTTTTGTTAATTATCAAGAGATATTAATATATTAACATAAGTATAATGTGTATCATGTTTTCATATAATTAATATATTAACCCTTTATTTTATGTATGATTATATGTGTGTATAAACCTATGAAAATATGTACCTTCTGTACCTGCTATATACCTCCTATACTATAAAATACATAGTGTTTTCTCATTTGGCACTTCCCTTCTAACTTACATATTAGGTTCTTGCCAAAATTTTTAATTTATTGTTTAAAACTTTTCGAAAATATATCAGTCTTTTATGTTATTATAATGCTTTAAAAAGTTTTTTCAAACCCCCAATTTTATAAATGTGTCTATGTTTTAGTCTAGTAGTTTGTATAAGTTAATTTTTTATATTAAAAGAAATCCATCTGGTACTCTTCTAAGATGTGTGGAGGGTTTTGAGTTAAAGAGAAACTTATCTTTTGTCTTTTTACTTCCCACAGCAAGAGCACACCTGCCCCTTGGCCCTGAAGAGCATGCAGACCATTAGCAGCAATGAAGCTAGCTTGTTTTCACCAAAGGTAAGAAAAAACCTGCTGGAATTCACTGTATGCCCCGGTGCAACAATACTCACCAGCAACCTGGTCTCCTTGTTCTATTTTGACTTCTTGTGACAGTCCGGCAATGAAGGACCATACTGTTGATGGTTATTTTTTGCCTGTTTGATTTTATTTTTGGCTTGCTGGCTTTCTCCTTCTTTGCTGTTATTTCATCTAAAGACTCAGCACTGCTCATTAACATCACTGTCTGTTTTTGTTGCCCTCTAGTGGAAAAATAACCCCACCTGCTGCCCAAACCTAGTGAGCAAGTCGTATCACCCCTCTGAATGCACCGTGGCAAGAGTGTCACTTCACATATAAACTAGAAAACGGAGCTCTGTCAAGCCCTTTCAGAGTGTCTATGGTTAAGATTGTGGCCCTGTATGCCTCTTAATCAGTAGATATGGCCACCTTTGGTCTGGCTTCTGTTCCCAGAGACACAGTAGAGCCCAAGGGTGGTAATAGCAGATATTACAAGGGGACATCGAGGGAAAGCCAAAACACTGAGCCAGATAAGAGACAATATTTGCTTGACATTGGTCACATGCATTGTACTGCATTGTACTGTGCCCTTGCTATTAAAAAGAAAGGTTATATACTGTTTGATTCCATTTATTAGCATTTATGAAATGACAGAATCATAGAGATAGAAAACATACTAGTGGTTGTTAGAGGTTAGGTACTAGGGACTATGCTACTATAAAGGAGTAACCTGAGGGAGTTCATTTTTTTTTCAAAAGGGTAGATGACCTGCAACAGAAGTTATGGGGGTAGGACCCCTCCTGGCAGAGCCGTGGCATGGCTGTGGCTGCCACAGAGAGCCAAGGCATGAGCAGCACCCTGCTGAGTCATGGGGGTGATGTTGCTTTCCCAGCAGGTCTGGAGGGCAGAGCATTGAGTCAAAGATGATTGTTCTCAAGTCTTAACATCTCATGGAGTTTGCCTTGCTAAGTTTTACACTTGTGTGGGACCCATCGCTCCTTTATTCCTTCTTAATGTCTCCCTTTTGGAATGGAAATATCTATCCTATGCCTGTTTCATTTAGAAGCACATAACTTGTTTGGTTTTGTAGATGAGAGCTAGAGAGAAATTTTGCTCAGGACGAATTATAGGGAGTTCCTTTTCAATGATGGAACAGTTTGGTATCTTGATCGTGGTTGTGGTGACATGAATCTATACATGTGATAAAATTGCATAGAACGTCACATGCACATACCCACAAACACACATACAAGTGCTTGTAAAGACTGGTGACATCTAAATAAGCTCTGTACTCCTGGTTTTGATATTGTACTATAGTTCTATAAGATGTTACACTGGAGGAAGCTGGATGAAGGGTACATGGGACCTCTCTGTACTATTTTTGCAACTTCCTGTGACCCTCTAATTATTTCAAAGTAACTTTTAAAAAATCTATGAAAAACCTCCTTCTAATGAATAATGATATTCTGAGTAGTTATTTCCAGCTTTGTAAATGAGAAGAGAGAGTTTTTCTACATAGTCTGAGGCAGAGGATAAACCAAATACCCCAGCACCTGCAGGGTCAATAGAAAGCACTAGTTTTTCCCAGTATCCTGCATGCCTTAAAAACAAATTCGACTCCAAGACTAGAAGTCAGTGAACTTTCGATATTCAGTTCACTTTTTACATCATCTGTGTTATGGACTGAATAGCACAGTGTCCCCCCAAATTTGTGTGTTGAAACTCTAACCCCCAGTGTGATAGTATTTGGAAGTAGGGCCTTTGGGAGGTAATTAGGCTAGATGAAGTCTTGAGGGTGGGGCTCCCATAATGGGATTAGTGTCCTTTTAGAAAGAGGAAGAGAGACCAGAGAGCTCCCCACCCCCCTGCCATGTGAGGATACAGCAAGAAGGCAGTCATCTACAAGCCAGGAAAAGGGCCCTTGCTAGGGAATCAAGTTGGCCAGCACCTTGATCTTAGAATTCCCAGCCTCCAGGCTGTGAGAAGTAAATTCCTGTAGTTTAAGCCACTCAGTCTATGGTATTTTGTTATGGCAGCTTGAGCAGACTAATACAATCTAGGAAACACTCCTGAAATCTCTAGCCTAAATAAGTGATTTTTTCTTTATTCTCCCATAAGACTTTGTTCTTTGTCATTCAATACACTGTAATGGTATTTCTTTCTTTACATGTTTGATATTCTACTGGATTGAAAACCAGGGAGGATTCTACTCATCTTCCTCTCCCCCATGATATGGCATGCCTGGAAAGTGTAGATACTGTCTTAGTCCCTTCAGGCTACTGTAACATAATACCATAGCCTGGGTGGCTTATAAAGAACAGATATTTATTTCCCACAGTTGTGGAGGCTGGGAAGTCTAAGGTCAAGTGCCAGCAGAATCAGTGTCTGGTGAGAGCCCACTTTCTAGAAGGTTGTGTTTTTGCTCTAACTTCACATGGCAGAAGGGGTGAGGGAGATCTCTGGGGCCTCTTTTATATGAATACTAATCCCGTGTATGAGGGCTCTACCCTCCTGACCTAATCACTTCCCAGTGGCCCCATCTCCTAATACCATCACCTTGAGGGATAGGATTTTAACATATGAATTTGGGAAGGGACACAAACATTTAGTCTATAGAAGGCACTAATAAAATTCTATAGGAAAGAGAAAGTCTAGGACAAGCAGCTTTACCTCTAAGGAGATAACGTGATTGGTTTTATACCATGTCTTGGGCCTACTGAGCTGCAAGGGAGTCTAGGAAATGTAGTCTATACCTGAGAGACATTATGTCCAGCTCAAACTTTATAGATTCCATTCTAGATGGACATGTAATAACATACAACTGTGCATTTTTCTACAGCATTTGAAAATCATTGAAGTATATTTAGTCAGTAATATATTTAATCATACTCATTTTTATATGAGGCTATATGTGAGTTCAATTCCTAGCTCTACAACTTATAAGTATGTTGATCTTGAATCTAAGCTTCAGTTGTTTTTCATCCTTAAATGGTTATACTGGTACCTTGCAGGATTGCTTTGTGACAATTGTGATAATTAAATGAGATAATACATCGTGACAATTACATGTGATAATGATTATAAGTTGCTTATCATAGATTCTGTGCTCAGAAATGGTAGCTGTTATTGGTAGATGGTCACAGTTCACCGTAATGTTTTAAAATGTTCACTAGATTTCCTTATTTGTAAAACCGTTCCTGTGGCAAATAGGTAACCTATGTTGATTGATAAAACTTGTGTTTTTGGTTTGCTAGTTTTAGTTGAAGGTTGAGGGTTAAATCCCTCAAATCAATGCAGAAGAAATAACTAATTCACATGTCAGTTACTAGGTGCAGAACAAACTGTTCCAGCAATCAGTGTATTTCACATACAGTAAAGACAGCCACATTTGAGAAATATTTTCCGGTAATTTTCAAAGCCTAATATATTCTTAGATTTTATCTACTTGAATATATAAAAGAGGGAGAGAATATATTCTGGGAAACTTTTAAACTCTGCATTAATCATGTTGATGACTTTGCATTTTGCATTTTTGTAAATATATGAGGTGGATAAAAAGGAAGGAAAAATATGTACATGTTTAGCATATAACCTATAAATCAGGAGACAAAGAACTGCTATAATATAGTAATGCACATGTGATTACTATGCTTTAATTAAACTGTGTATTTCTAGATTTAAATAAGAACACTGAATATTTTTAATAAAAATCTGTTTTATTCGTCACACTTAACTAAGGTTAAAGTCTGGCATATGTACAATGTACTAGATAAGGATGAGAAATAAGTTATATCCTGAATGCCGAATTCCAATCAATGGCTAGTCGTGACCTGTTCGGTTGTGTTGGTAACGTTTCTGAAGTCATGTTTGGCGTGAGTGGGAAAGAGGTCTGGAATTAATTAGTGATTTCTGTTACGGGCATTGCAGGACAAGCTTAGGCATTCGTTTGGGTTCCTGTCACCTTGCATTATAATGCAGACTGGATCTCCAGTGATTAGTAGCGTGCCTAGAACAAATGTGCTGATTGTTAGCCTGATGAATGAACAAATGAATACCCTTTTAGGGATTTCATGCTTCCCAAATAACTTATTATCATTTGACTGTTTTTAAAAGAGACTTTCTAGTTTTCGAGCAGTATCAGGTTCATAGTAAAATTGAGAGGAAGATACAGAGATGTCTCATATACCTTCTGCCCCCACACATGCACGTGTCCCTCTTTTGAATTCCTGGACCCAGTTTCAATGTGTGTGTGTGGAGGCTTTCCCACACCAACAAACAGTCCTTGGATGCCAGCATATGTCCAAGATTTCAACTCAATTCTAACACTGTCTGCTTGGAGACAGAACCAGATTCCACAGGTAAAGGGCTCAATTCCACAAGACTGCCCTCTACTTCAGACACCAGTCCCAAGTCCAGGTTGTTTTCTGTGCTCCTGGCTGACTGGCTATAAATCAGAGGTTCCCACAACCCCCTCCTCAGGTTGATTAATTTTCTAGAATGGCTCACGAAACTCAGAGTAGCATGTTACTTATTAAATCACTGACTTATCATAAAAAGATATTAAAGGATACAAATCAACAGCCAGATGAAGAGCTGCATAGGGCAAGGCATGGGGAAAGGGAAAGAGTTTCCATGCTCTCTCCAGCATGCCACTCTCCCCAGTCTTCACACGTTCACCAACCTGGAAGCTCTCTGAACTCCATCCTTTTGGGTTTTTATGGAGGCTTCATGACATAGACATGATTGATGAACTCATTGGCCATTGGTGATAGATTCAACCTCTAGCCAGTGTTTTTCAAAGTGACTGTGCCATTTTGCATTCCCACCAGCAATGATTGAGAGTTCCTTTTGCTCCACAGCCTCACCAGCATTTGCCGTTATCAGTGTTCAGGGTTTTGGCCATTCTAATAGGTGTGTAGTAGTATCTCATTGTTGTTTTAATATGTCTTTCCCTGATCACACATCACGTGGAGCATCTTTTCATATGCTTATTTGTCATCTGTATATCTTCTTTGGTGAGGTGTCTGTTCAGATCTATGGCCCATTTATAATCGTGTTGTGTGCTTTCTTGTTGAGTTTTAAGAGTTTTTTGTTTTTGGATAATAGTCCTTTATCAGATGTGTCTTTTGCAGATATTTTTAATTCTACACACTTTCCCTGGACCTGGTGCCATAGATTGAAATGCCATCTACATTTTGGGGACTGCTTTTATTGCTTCACTAACCCAGCTACTATTATTAGTCTCCTCTTTATTCCTTGCCATCTCCCACTTTAAAGGCAATGAACTGCAAGGGAAGTCTGCTAGGGAGCTTTCTGATAAAGGTGAGGAAATCTTGTTGGGCCCATCCCTTCCTCCCTTCCCTTTTCATCCTTTGAACTCAGATGTGATGCCTGGATCTGTGGCAGCCAGCTTACCATTTAGAGGAGACATTAAAAAAAAAAAAAAAACCCTCTAGGTATAGGAGAACAGAAACCTAAAAAGAGGTGAGATTTTGATAGCATTTTTGAGCCACTAAGCCAGTGCCTGAAGCTGCCACCTCAAATTGTTTTTAGTGTAAGAAAAATAAACCTGTGCTTTACAAGCCACTATTAGTCATAGTTTCTGTTTTGTGGTATTAACAGCCTTCATAAAATATAAAATCCAGTGTTTATTACCTTGATTGTGGTGATGGTAACACAAGTGTATACAATACATATGTTCAAACTCACCAAAGTATATGCATCAACTATGTGCAGTTTTTGTATACCAATTACATTTCAATAAAGCTAGGGGGGAAATGATATAAAATCCAGATTGCTCCCCTGAACTCTAGAACTGAGCTGTCTACCTAGCATCTGCATATAGATGTCTCAGAAATACTTCCAATCCAGCAAGCCCAGAATGGGTATCATCATTCTCTCTCTGCAAGACTGCTCTTCCTCTTGTATCCTCTCATTAGTGAATGGCACGGAAACTTTGGTGTCATTCTTGCTGTCTTTCTTCTGCTTTCTCACTCCTACATCAAGATCAGTAAGAATTGCTGATACTACCTCCTAAATATCTTTGACATTTGTCACCTCATCCCAACTTCTGCTATCTTATTTTAGAACATTTCATTGTATTTTTTAAAATGTGAAATATAATAAATATACAGATGAGGGAATATCAACACATGGGCAATACAGTACATTCTTATGAAGCAAGTACCTGATTCCCATTCCCCTCTCCAATGTATTCTCTGTGTGATAGCCTGAGTAGTATTTCAAAACAATGAGTAAGATTATGCCACTGCCTATTTTAATGATTCAGAAGCATCCCATTTGCTCAGAATAAAATTACAACTTTTAAACGTTCCTTACAATGCAATTCTTAAACCTTGCTGTGGTCAATTTCTCTTGCCTTGTCTCTGATATGACTTTGCTATCTGCCTAGCACCTTGCACTTAGCTCTTTAACAAATAGAACTTAACAAGCTTGGCTTTACTTTACATCCTCCACCAGACTCTGACCTCCACCAGGCTAGGGATAATATCTAATTGACTACTCTATACCCAATGCCTAACACTGCCTTGCCCATTTAATCATTCATAAAATATACGGAGCATCTGAATGGGAAGATTCCAAGGCTTCTTTACAATTAGGTCTCTGTAAATGCCTTTATACTTTAAAATCGCTTTTTAAATACTAAGCTAATATAAGAATTCATCCCCATTGTACAAAAAAAGTTAAATAGAGTAGTATATAAAGAAAAAAATCCTCCTCTCCTCTTCCTCAATTCTTCTCCAATTCGGAGTAACCACTTTTATCAGTTTAAAAAAGTAACTTTGGGCTTCCCTGGTGGTGCAGTGGTTGAGAATCTGCCTGCCAATGCAGGGGACACGGGTTCGAGCCCTGGTCTGGGAAGATCCCACATGCCACGGAGCAGCTAGCCCCGTGAGCCGCAATTACTGAGCCTGTGCGTCTGGAGCCTGTGCTCCGCAACAAGAGAGGCCGCGATAGTGAGAGGCGCGCGCACCGCGATGAGGAGCGGCCCCCACTTGCCGCAACTAGAGAAAGCCCTCGCACAGAAACGAAGACCCAACACAGCCATAAATAAATAAATAAAAATTTAAAAAAAAAGTAACTTTATGTGCATTATACATAGATTGGCTCTGTATTAGTTTTATATTGCCGCCATAATAAATTAATGCAAACTTAATGGCTCAACACAACACCCATTTATTAGCTCATATTTCTGTAAGTCGGCAATCTAGCCCTGCATGGCCAGAATCTCTACTTAGGGCTTCACAAGTCCAAAGTCAAGGTGTTGGCTGGCTGTGTTCTCACCAGGAGCTCAGGGTCTTCTTCCAAGCTCACTTCTGTCATCGGCAGAATTTAGTTCCTTGTGGTTGTAGGATTGGGTTCCCTGTTTACTTGCTAGCTATAGACTGGGGACTATTCTCAGCTCTTTAAGACTGCATGTATTCTATCTCATGTAGTCCCTCCCTCTTCAAATGAGGACTGGTGTGTTGAGTCTTTCTCATGATTCAAATGTCTTTGACATCTTCTGTTGTCAGCTGGAGAACGTTCTCAAGTGATTAGCAGGCACATCTGGATAATCTATCTGAAGGTTAATTGTGCCTTATAGCACAACATAACTGCAGAAGTGAAATCTCATCTCTTCGCAGGATCTGGAAATTACAGCAAGATAGCTTTTCAGGGCACACTAGAAATTCTGCTTACTGCAGGCTCATTGGCTCACAATATATACCATTTTCCAAATTCCATTTTTCCCAGTCACAAAATATCTTAAAGATATTCCCAATTTAATTGGCACAGAATATTTCATACTCCATATGGACTATAAGTCTACCTAATCATTTTCCTGTTGATGAGAATTTGAGTTTCTAATTATGAATTATTGCACAAAGATAACACAGTTGTTAAAACAACAGATTCTGTTATTACGTTATTAAAAGTATATTGAAGTATTTGCTCCATAAAATTTTCAGAAGAGTTCTTCATAGATAGAGACAAAGATAGACATGCTAGTAGAAATACATCTATACATAGAATACTTTAAAATTTAAAATTCTAACATTACTATTTTTAATTTTGATTATCCAATCAAGATATGTGATTAAAAGTGAGAATATCATAAACCCATGTTAAGAAGCTCTTGGTGACATCTCCCAGAGCACTGTCTATGAACTTCAAGGATCATTTCTTTATTTATGTTGTAGCTGAGTGTTTATATCTATCTAGCCTAATGGTTTACCTGAGTATGAGTACCGTCTCATTTATGTTTATTGCCTTCAGAGCTTCTTTTACGTAGAGAGTAAAATTGTCATGTAGTGTTTGGAGACTGTAATCAGCTGGTTGGTCAAATGCAAATAACAGCATTGGTTATTCTCAACTTACGTCTCCCTTTACCTGTCTTTAGGCATCTAAAGCATCTTGACTCTCCATGGATTTTCTCTCCCACTGTTCCAAATAGCTCGGCCACTTGCTAGCTATGGGATATTAAGAATATTTTTTAAAACTTTATATTTAGAAAAATGAATGTAGATTTACCAAAAAAGTTGAAAAGATAGTACAGAGTTCCTGTATACCCTTCATCCAGCTTCCTCTAATATTGACATCTTACATTATTATGGTACATTTATTGAGAATAAGAAATTAATCCTGGTACAATATTATTAACTCTAGACTTTATTCATATTTCACCTGTTTTCCACTAATGGCCTTTTTCTATTTCAGTATCCAATTCAGGTCCCTTTAGTATCCTTAAAGGATGTTTTTAAAACATAAATTGGGGATAATATACATACCAACTTATAGGTTCGTGATAGAGGTAAGTGAATGAACACAAGCTAAGCACTTTGGACAGATTATGGCCTATAATATTTGCTCTAAGCGTTAGAAAAAGAGAGGTCATAAATATTCTTGTACTCAAATATTTGTGGGCATAGGTATTATTTCCTCTGGATTAGATACTTAGAAATGGAATTAATGAATAAAAGGACACTTACATTTTAAATTTTGATTGGTTCAATCAAATTGCCCTCCAAAATGATATACCAATATGAACCAGAATATGCATTTTCCATGCCCTCTCTGATGGTGGATTGTTAACACTTGTTTTCACTTTTGCAAATGATAGATGAAAAATGATGTCCCCTAGTTTTTAAAACTCAAATATCTCTGATTTCTACTGAGATCACTCATTCTTTTAAAAGTTTATTGGCCATCTGTATTTCTCCTTCTGTGAACTGTTAGTTCATATCCTTTGTACATTTTTCTTTTAGGGTCTGCATAGGTTTCTTACTGATTTGTGGTTCTTTCTATATTCTTGAGGTTAACTCTTTATACGTCATATGCGTTGCAATATTTTCTCTCAGTCTGACACTTGAATGTTGACTTTATAGCGCTTCTTAAAAAACTTTGACCATGGTGATATTTATGTAATAAAATTTACTAATGTTAATATTTTACTTTATATGTTGTGGATCTAATGTCTTATTTAAGACAACATTCCCTACCTCAAGATTATGTTATTTTTAACACCTTTATAGATATTTTTAAAACTGTTACTGTAATAATTGATCTGGAATTTATTTTTGTATATGATATAAAGGAAGGTGGTTTCATAATATATGAGTAAACTACCATATATGCCATGCATTCCACAATTTCAATACAGTTATATATTTTAAAATTCAGGATAATCTATTGTCATATCAGATCATCTAAAATATCATTCCTTTCCATTAAGCCTGATTATTAGGGTAGCTACATTTAAAATTATTGTTATTATCAATATCCAAGGATAAACATACTGAGAAATAGAGAGGGTGAGAGTAAGAGTGAGAGTGAGAGAGAGGGCACACACTGAGAGAAAAATAATTACAAAGCCCAAGCAAAATTTTGACCATGGGCATAATAATTGTTTTCCATTGATACGTGGGTAGTTGTTCTCTCTCTCTCTCCCTGCCTCCCCCCCCCTCACACACACACACATAAAGTGCTCTGATATCTGCATGTGTAGGGTCATTTTTAATGGTAAAAATGTGTGCCCTGGGAATAGAATTAATCGCCTATTCATTTGTAATGTGAAAATTCAACATAACTCTGATTAAGGCATAAATGAAAAGTGGTTTCTGATACATAACATCCTTATTTATACTACATTAAGATTTAATAAGCAAAACAGATTTTATGAAACTTTGACTTTATGTGAAAGTGGTAACACTTCATATGTGAGTAATTGTGGGGACTTCCCTGGTAGTCCTGTGGGTAAGACTCCACGCTCCCAATGCGGGGGGCCTGCATTTGATCCCTGGTCCAGGAACTAAGATCCCACATACCGCAACTAAGCCCGCGCTCCACAACTACTGAGCCCACATGCTCTCGAGCCCGCGCGCTGCAACTAGAGAAGCTTGCTGCAAGGAAGAGCCCACACACCGCAACGAAGACCCAGTGCAGCCAAAATAAATAAATAAGTTAAAAAAAAAATCTCAGTGGGTTTCCCTGGTGACGCAGTGGTTAAGAATCCGTCTGCCAATGCAGGGGACACGGGTTCGAGCCCCGGTCCAAGAAGATCCCACGTGCCGCGGAGCAACTAAGCCCGTGTGCCACAACTACTGAGCCTGCGCTTTAAAGCCTGCGAGCCACAAGTACTGAGCCCGAGTGCCGCAACTACTGAAGCCCGCGTGCCTAGAGCCCGTGCTCCACAACAAGAGAAGCCACCGCAATGAGAAGCTCGTGCACCACAACGAAGAGTAGCCCCCGCACACTGCAACTAGAGAAAGCCCGTGCGCAGCAACGAAGACCCAACACAGCTAAAAATAAATAAATAAAATAAATAAATTTATTAAAAAATAAATAAAAAATCTCAGCAAAACAAAAACAAATTTTTGAAGTAAATAAATAAACTTGTGAGTAATTGTCAAGTGAAGCCACTCTCAAGGCTTCCTCTACTCGACTCCATTTTAGAATTTTTTTTTTTTTTTTTTTTTTGCGGTACGCGGGCCTCTCACTGTTGTGGCCTTTCCCGTTGCGGAGCACAGGCTCTGGACGCGCAGGCTCAGCGGCCATGGCTCACGGGCCCAGCTGCTCCGCGGCATGTGGGATCCCCCCGGACCGGGGCACGAACCCGTGTCCCCTGCATCAGCAGGCGGACTCTCAACCACTGCGCCACCAGGGAAGCCCACCATTTTAGAATTTTTTAGGGGCTCCCTCTGGGCAGTCTCCCTATGCCTTGAGTATAGACAACACTTCTTTGTTAAGAAAAAAAGTGCCTCATCTTCTGTCAGCCTCAGTTCTAGTCAAGGGCGGCATAGGGCTTGGCTAGAGAAGCATGGGCTGAATTTATACCCCAACTCACCCCCATAGCCAGGTAACAATGTACAGGGCAAAAACGCACAACCATATGCAGTAGTTCTGATGTCTCTGACCTGAAACTCTCATTATAAGCGTCCTGAACTCTGTCAGTTGGAAGGTTGATATACTGGTAAGATGTACTCTGTCCCAAAATCAAATCCAGTAAGCAAGTGATAACTAGTCATGAAGTGGAAATGTCTCAGTCATCCCCAGTCAAGACAGCCCAGAACTAAATTATCAAGCTCTGATAAATATTACTGATGATTGATAATATACTCACTATTAATGATGATAGAGATACAGCTATTTATAAAACCAGTTAAAGTAATAAATTCGCCCTTGTGGATATACTGTCCATTAAGTACATGTGATTTTGCATCTATTTCTAGCTGTATTTAAGTTCACTAGTCTTTGGGTAGGTTCTATAATGCCTCATTTTACGGCTCCCAAAATGTTATAACGTAAGAATCCCTTGGCTTAATTATGTGCATTGAATAGAAAAGAAAAGTAATAGGAAAAATTACTCTGGGTCAACATGAGTAGTGCCTCAACAGAGCACTAAAGGCAGAGGGAGAATTATTGATCAGAGTTAAGAATTAGAGTTGATCGTCTTAGATGGAAAGGTCCTCTTAGATTGAAATCGCAAGGGCCTAGAGGTTCCCTTTTTGTTGATTTAATATCTATACTGAAGCAAGATTCTAATTCACCTTTTATAGAGCTGTGTAAGATGGAGCACCGCATAAAAGGAGAGACAAAAACCCATCGTGGTCATGAGTCATCCTTAATATTATCTTTTCAAAAGATCCCCTGAGATACACATTAGTGAATGTTTGTTGACTATGGACATTACTGGACAGAAGAAATATGTTATTCTTGCTTCTAGTCATGACAGTGAAATGCATAAAAACTGTTTATACACTAAATGGATATTAACTTTTGATGATTTAGAACCAGAAGTATATTTTAAAATAGGCTACCCTTCCATATTTGTAGGTATTAGTCTCTATGTATTATATACAAAGCTATTGTTTGCTTTCTTGAAACAGTGCTTTATCATATGCCAAATAGTTGAATAATTGCATTGTGTAATGCTGAAAGCTTTTATAATCCTCTACAGCAAAGACTTCATGCAGTTGGTCACTAGTGTAGATATTGCTTGTTTTCTTCACTCTTTTCTTCTAATTTGGACCCCATCACTGTATTTCATATATAAGTGAAAGATCTTACAGGGACCAGAGTGTATCACTCCAAAATATGCCTGTTTGGCATAAGGATTATTTTAGGCTGATTATTTTTAAGAAACAGCAGACACAGGAGAAGCTCTGAAAATCAAGTAAAGTTACCCTTTTGTAAGAGACATTTACATATATACAGGGAAAATCTCCATTTGTAAAGGTGTCTTCCTCTGTGTACCAGGAAGAGGAAGGTGATTAAATCTTTCAAAACACTTATCAGTGGAGAAGGCAGCAATTTAAATCTGCCTAACAACCTTACCCTTGTTTACTGTGCCTTTCCTGGTAACCTCCCATAACTGACTGCCTACCCCACCAACATTTTTTTGGTCTTTAACTTGAGATGGTATTGAAAGTGGTGGCTTGGGCCATTTTGGGGAGTCACTCCGTTTTTCCTGGATATCTCCCATATGTATAGGAGGTATACGTATACATGTTTTATTAAGCTTCTGCTTCTTTTTCACCTGGGGAGGGGGTCTCGGCCAAGAACCTAGAAGGGTAGAGGGAAAGTTATTTTTCCTTCCCTATAATTTTTTTTTTTTTTTTTTTTTTTGCGGTACGCGGGCCTCTCACTGCCGTGGCCTCTCCCGTTGCGGAGCACAGGCTCCAGACGCGCAGGCTCAGCGGCCATGGCTCACGGGCCCAGCCGCTCCGCGGCATGTGGGATCCTCCCGGACCGGGGCATGAACCCGTGTCCCCTGCATCGGCAGGCAGACTCTCAACCACTGCGCCACCAGGGAAGCCCTCATCTTTACACAGTTTTTTACCCATTTTGTCTGTGGCCTCTGTGATGTTTGAGGCAGAGCTTCAACTATCAAGTACTATTGGAAATTTTAGTAAAACTATGTAATGAGTCCATATGTATTTCTGTTACTGTTAACTTAGTATTAATAGATTTGTTTCCTATATGTTTTACAATGCAGTTGTACAAGTGAATTTTAATAGTATACCCCTGCAATAAGGATCACTATCTCACTAAAGATACATATCAATGTAGAATTCTATCACTGGAAAAATGTCAACAGCAATGGGAAAATGAAACCGGGTGTCTCACAGATCAAGAAATGGGTTATATTTGATGGTAAGAATTTGAATTTATTTTTATGGTGACTGAAACCCTTTAAATTGTTTTTAGAGAAAGAGCAGGAGGGGAGGAGTCTTTTTAAGAATTAACTCACCCTAAATTGAACTTGTGATATACATATATCATACTATGTAATCCTAACAATTTACTTCATAATGGAGAAAGTATCGCCTTCCTGTTGTACATAAGGAGCAGTACTTGAAAGCTCAATATGTTGCCCTAAATTACAGACTCAGAGTCAGAGTTGGTCTGATACCAAAACCTGTCCGCTTTCCCTACCTCTAGGCCATTTAGGATTGGTGGGGAGGATGCAGTGGAGGAGAGTGAAGCTAAACATATAGAGAATCATTGGAGGCCTCATGAGTGTGTAGGTGAACATCATTTTCTGTAGATGATAGCAAGGGGTTCTGAGCTCCTCAACACAGGCTATAGAGGTAGATAGTAAGAGGACAGACCAGAGTCAAGAAATATCTAAGAGAAAAATATTAGCAGACATGCAGAACATTTGGATATTGGAAAATAGGAAACAAAAAAAGAAAAATGGCATCAAATTTCAGTTTGAGTGATGGAAAACAGGTGATTTTTATCAAGTTTTTAAACAATGAAGAAAAGTCCCCCCCCACACGCCTTGGGAGTGGGAAATGATGATTTGATGACTGTTCTTTGTGTTGAATTTGAAGTGCCCATTTGATAACCAGATAAAGATATCTACCATGAAGTTAGATAAAAGTACCTAAAGCTTATGTAAAAGGTCTGATCCCTTACACTAGTAGTCATTGATCATACGTGGAGTGTATGTAGACTGAGATAAGAAGAGGGTCTTGGTAGTACCCTGAGAAACATGAATATTTAAGGCAGGAGTCCATGGATATACTCTGAAGGGTTTTTGAATCCCCTGAAGTTGTTTACATTTGTGTATGTTGCTGGGGGAATTGCCTCCCGTTTTGTAACTAGTGTTCCCAGATTAATTAGTTTCTCAAATGGGTGTTGGGAGAGACAGTCCTCCATGGACCCTGAGTGTCTCTGCATGTTCTTGTTGGGTATGCTAAGAATGCAAGGCCATAATGGCCCTTTACCCAGGCTGTTTGTTAGGTGGGTTAGCAGGAGCAGTCTTAAGGGATGAGCAGGCTTACTTACTTACCTGCTATAAAAGGAGGATACCTGAGCTCAGTGTTCTTCAGCTGCAGTGCAAACCCACTACATGTGGAACATCAGTCTGGGCCCCTCCACATGACCATCGTGGGTCTTTGGGGAAAGGGGAACAAAACAGACAACCTGATGCTCATGGGGCTTGTTGTGCTATGCGTAATAAAACCCTTTGTCTTTGACTCAGGAGTCTTGTGTCTTCTACCAGCATCCATGAAATATTAACAAGGCTAACTTGCTAATTTATGAGATTTTATGTAGGGTGAGATCAAATTCCAGACCAGATAATGGATCATGATGTATTTTTTAAATGTTTGAATCTCAGAGGTGGGAAATTAAAGTTGAGCCTATATGTAAACCTGAGAAATGATAAAATATGAGAGCAGTTTTGTGGAAGCAAAGGATGTGGGGAGTTGTGAAGGAAAAAACAAACAGGAGAGAAAGTAAGCCCCCCCCCCCAATTTATAAAGTTCAAGTAAACAAAGATTGAAAACGATAAGTGAATTTGGCAATTAAGTAATTTGGGATATCAGTGGAAGCCAATCCAGAAGAATGGTATGAGAAGTAAACTCTGGAATAACTAGGACAGTGGTTCTCAACAACGTTGGTCTCAGGACTCCTAAACTCAAGTTATTGACGACTCCAAAGAACCTTTGTGTATGTGCATATATCTATTGATATTTATGTAGTAGAAATTAACACTGAAATGTAGAAAAAGATTGAATTATTAATTCATTTAAAATAATAAGAAACTCATTACATTTTAACATAAATAACACATTACTACAAAAAGCCTTATTTTCCGAAACAAAACAAAAAAATAGTGAAAAGTGTGGCACTATTTTACATTTTTGTGAATCTCTTTTAATACCTGCCTTAATAGAATACAACTGGATTCTTATATATGTTTCTGCATTCAGTCTGTTGTGACATCACATGTGTTGAGGCCTCTGGAAAACTCCAATATACATTTGTGAGAGAGTGAGTGGAAAAGGTGGATGATGTTTTAGTATTATTAAGAAAAGTCTTTTGAACCTGAGGGCCCCCTAAAAGTTACTCAGGTATCTCTCTAGGGTCCCCAGGTCACACTTTGAGAACTTTTGGGTTAGAGGAAATCTAGATATTTATATCTGATACATTTTGGTAGCTATACCAGACCACAAAACAAAGAACGAAGTTGCCATTGGTGCAAAGGAGCAAGGTGTTCAAAGAAGGGTTAGTTTGATTGGTTGCTTTGATTTTCTATTTAAGAATTTTTTAATGCAGCATAAGACAAAGCGATTAGAAGACAGGATAGTGATTAATCTTGAGCAGGGGGTGAGTAGAAACTGTAAGGAGGCAAGAGGCTTCTAGGGTACTGGCATGGGGACTCTTTCTTGTTGTGTTAATCCCATGACTGTAAATCAGTTAGTGAGAATCAAACGAATTATGTGCACTTATTTCCACCTTTACTGTATGTATGCTATAATTTAGTAAAAAACTAAAATATGTAAAAGGAAAGCATAAATGCCAGTCTCATTATCCTTACTAATTTTTAAAACAAAAGACTTTAGTCTGTCAGTGAAATAAAATCGATGCATAGTTTGATCGACAGATGATGAATGCAGAAGCATGTATGCACTGAGTTAAAATTTGTATTTGCAATTTACTACTAAACAAATTTAACTTTCTAAATAGTGACTAAGCTGAACATTCATTAGAATTATATTTACACTTCCATTTCTTTACAAAGTGGACGTTTCTGGCTGATGACAGTCATTACGACACGCCTGAGAGGTAAGCTGATTCCATTTCCCAGGTCTGTTAGAATGGAATTGCACCCATCCTTTAATTTCCAGTAAACTCCTTAATTCAGTCAGTATTTCCACTCTGCAAACGTTTCTTAAAAGTTAATTTCTTGGCTGGCTTAAAGATTCTCCTCGCTTCAGTGTTGTGAAAGGATATTAATTAATAGTTCTTATCTGTTTTTATCCATTAATTGCAACCTCAGTATGAATGTGTTGTTGCCCTCTGAGGAGGTGCCAAAAATAATTTTTAATACGACACAGAAAAGTTCCCCGAGGGGTGGTTTCCTTTGTCATCTATGATTCTCACTTAGTTTGAACAATTTACGGGAAAGTCTCAACACACCTTCGGGGCACATATATAGCTGTAAGTCTGCAGCACTTACACTAATGTGCTTCCCTGTTAAAGGTAACAAACATGTCATAACTAATAGGCTATTGTTGTGGGCTAGTGAGACTGAATATGCTTAACCCTTTCATGCAAGTGCCAAAGGAGTGATCCCTTTAGTTATCTTCGGCATCAAGACTAGCTTCTTTACCCCTGCATGTAGAGTAGAACCACTCTTTCCTAGTTTCTAGCAAAATAAGCATTAATGAAAGTAAAAGCAGTTCATTCAATGCCGTAATAGTGAAATGTACTAAGAGCCATACCATTGGAAAAGTATTTCAGCAAATGGCAGTTTCCTCTTGTTTAACACTGGGAAAAGGCTTTAAATAATAGCAGGTGAATTATGGGAATAGTATAGAATGTTCTTGCCTAGCCATTCCCTTAATCCATTGTCTAGTCTTGGAGAAACACTAGTGGCTATCTTAAAATATTGATAGTAAAATATTATAGCTACTTTCCCTGTAGTAAAGTGCCCTACATATACCCTGAGGAAACCATAATTCAAAAAGAGACATGTACCAAAATGTTCATAGCAGCCCTATTTACAATAGCCCGGAGATGGAAACAACCTAAGTGTCCATCATCGGATGAATGGATAAAGAAGATGTGGCACATATATACAATGGAATATTACTCAGCCATAAAAAGAAATGAAATTGAGCTATTTGTAATGAGGTGGATAGACCTAGAGTCTGTCATACAGAGTGAAGTAAGTCAGAAAGAGAAAGACAAATACTGTATGCTAACACATATATATGGAATTTAAGAAAAAAAAATGTCATGAAGAACATAGGGGTAAGACAGGAATAAAGACACAGACCTACTAGAGAATGGACTTGAGGATATGGGGAGGGGGAAGGGTAAGCTGTGACAAAGTGAAAGAGCGGCATGGACATATATACACTACCAAACGTGAGGTAGATAGCTAGTGGGAAGCAGCCGCATAGCACAGGGAGATCAGCTCGATACTTTGTGACTGCCTGGAGGGGTGGGATAGGGAGGGTGGGAGGGAGACGCAAAAGGGAGGGGATATGGAAACATATGTATATGTATAACTGATTAAATTTGTTATAAAGCAAAAAAAAAAAAAAAAAAAAAAATAAAGTGCCCTATTCTACAGTGTGACCACTACCAAGCGCAATCATTCATACTTTTGTATACTCCTTGTTTACTTTGGAGTTTGAGCTGCATGAATTGCCACTCCTTGTTGAACTGGAAAGCACATTAAAACCAGTAAAGAATGCCTCCTCGTAGTGATATTTAGTAGCAATAGGCTGTGATCTGAAACTTCAGTTAATCAGCACAGACACACAAACACACAGAGACACCAGTTTAGATTAAAAAGCAGGGTTAATAAATTTAACCAAGGGGCATCTGGGCAGTGAGTTGGGGGAAAAAAGGAAAAGCCACAGAGTTCAATTGTGCAGAAGCTTTTAAGTTACTGAAGTAATTCCAGTAAGTCTTCTCCATATCAGAGGCAGCTAATTAAAATTGCTGTACAGCCTGATGTCCTGGTGGTGTGAAATTTCACAGGTTGAAATCGCTAAAGTAACGGAGCAGGCTTCTTGAATTAAACCAATTGGTATCAAGGGATTTACTCTCAAAAGACATGAAACAAGTTAATGGCCTAATGGGAGAAGCACACTTAGGGCATATTTGGAAACTCTTGAATTTCAGGATTATGCAAGTTGAAGGAAAGCCAGGAGGCTCTATGGGATAGAATGCCCACCCCTTTTTCCTTTTTATGGTGCACTCAGCTCCATAATTCTGAAATTAGCAATTCTTTATATATAGGTGCTCTGGAACAATGGTCTTTAAATTTTTTTCATGCATCACAATCCCCTGGAGGGCTTTTTAAAATCCAGATGGCTGGGTCCCACCCCCAGAGCTTCTGAGGTAGAGGTCTAGAGCAGGGCCTGAGAATTTACATTTCCAATAAATTCCCAGTTGATGCTGCTCACCCAGGGATCACACTTTGAGAGCTCTGGAAAACAGCAGTTTCCACTAATGTTCTCCAACTTTAATGTGCATCTGAATCTCCTGGTTATCTTACTAAAATGTATAGACATCACATGGGGACCTTATGAAAATGCAGATCTTTACTCAGTAGATAAGGTAATGCCAGTTTCTCTGCTCTGTGGAACACTCTTTGAGAAACAAGGATCTCTGGTATTTTAGAATCCATTTATCATGCCATTCTTTCCTTCATTGGAGAAACTGTGTACAACATGAAAGCACTCATGAGGGAAGGGTTGTAAGAGAGAAAGGAGTGATTGCCGACGTTGGGGTTAAGCTGAGAAGGACGGTGTCATGCTAAAGGCAAACCAAGCCAACTTCATAGTTTCTTCTTAGTCTGACACTTTTTTCCCCAAAGTAGTATGAAAGATAGACTTTTAAATGTTTTCTATTATGTTTACCTGACTTTGAAAACTAGGTGTTCAGAGCCCAGTAGATTTGAAACAAAACATTCTTGGGTTACCTATATTTTTGGAATAGAATTCTTTATTTTTAGAATTTCAAAGGGAAATGTAATGGGAACTACATAATTATTCCTTCTTTTTACGAAAAGCTTAGTTACCTGTTTTTGTCCCCTCTTTCAAACTTTACAGCCATCAACTCTCTAGAGGCAATACTCAGTCTTGAAAGTATCTAGTGATTACAGATGAGCCAGTGTCTAACTACTGTAGAGCGTAATTAGGCATTTGAGATTATGCTTTCTTAAAAAAATCTTATGAAAATTATACTTGGTAAAGAATAAAGAAAGAAAATAAGAGCTCTTACTCCAAACCCGAACTGTTGTTTACTGTGGTCTCTATGTTGACATATGTTCCGGATCTGCATTGGAGAATTTCTTGTGCATACGAGACTTCTTTGTATATTTTGGATAACAATCCTTTATCAGATGTGTCTTTGCAAATTTTTTTTTCCCGGTCTGTGGTTTGTCTTGTTCTCTTGATATTGTTTTTCTCAAAGAAGTTTTTAATTTTAATGAAGTCCAACTTATCAATGATTTCTTTCTTGGATCATGCTTTTGGTGTTGTATCTAAAAAGTCACCACCTTACCCAAGAACCAGTAGATTGCTATACAGTAGGGACAGTTTAGCAATAAATATTGAGCAGGACCCCTTGCCAGGTCATTGATCTGTGTGTAAATAATAAAATAATACAGCATGGGTAATGTGCTTCATAGCATAATGGTCGATTGGTTTGTGTATTCATAATGATAGAAATTATACCTGATGTCTGAACAAAGTCCAATGCGAGTCTAGAGAGAGTAATTGATTATAATGGGTAAGAGAAAGGAAGAAAATTACAAGAGAGTGAATTTCTTGAAAATAGTATACCATGGCTTATTTATCTTTATGTCTCCAATGTGTTGCCTAATGCATCTGTGTCAGATGTAAATAAATGCTGATATATGAATGCATGACAGAGTTAACAGCATTCATGTCTTCTCCTCTGCTAGGTGATATGTGTACTAGGGTAGAACACCATCCTATTTGACCAGTATTATATCCTTTACAGTATCTAGCAACATATGCTGTTCATAGTAAGAAAAAGAGCAAGCAAATTTTACCTATGCATTATGTACTAGACGTAGTTTGTATACGTTATGTTTTACATGTATTATTTTATTTGTGTTTCTTGAGGTGCTTAAGGTAGGACTTTGGTTAAAAGCTTAAGCTGTCAAGGTACTATAGTAGCCATAACAAAGTCCCATGGTTCACAGAGTATTCATAAAGGGATGTAGAAATCCTCCACAAAAGTTGTAAAGCAGGAGTGATAGAACAGCCAGGTACCCCTCAGCCCTGTTATGTTAGGCCATGCCTAGCCCAGTCTGAATTTTTATGAGCCCACAGTTATATTTATTGACTCTCTATGCAAATGCTGTCCAACCTTAGTTCCTCAGTATTTTGGTCTGAGAGTAAGAAGAAGCCCTTTCCACTCGGCTTCAGTATCCAGCCAATGGTCTGTAGACTGAGGCTGTAGACTGCTCAGGTACACTGAGATTTTTATCCAGTCCCCGTTACTTATTGCCTAGAACAGATCAACTATCGGGCTAGACAGAAGGAGATAAGCCCCGATTGCCCATATTAACAGTAAGCAAGCTAACAGGCTAGAATACATTCATAATAGAAATCGAAATCCGAAGTAATAATTGTTTAGTTTTTAGTAACTCATTTAAATTTAAGGAAAATTAAATTGTTAAAGAGGATCATTATGAAAAAGTTATTTCAAAACTGAAGATAGCTAAGAATCCAGTTTTGGTTTATAACTGATTCACATTTGAAAGTCATCCATTAAATAATTACATTAAACATTTTTGAATACCTGTTCTATATCAAGGACTGTTATAGAAGTTCAAAGATAAGTACTCATATTCCAGCAATAATTGTTTTAACATAATACTATTAAGCATCTACTATCTGCAGGGCACTTTATACATTCTCTGATACTTGAAAACAACCCTTCACTGTGGGTTTTATTAGTCTCCTTTTTCAGATACTGTCACAGCTTTAGAGAAATTAACTGACCCAAGTTTCCAGAGCTAACAAGCGACAACAATTGGGAGTGAAATCCTCTTCTTCCTGACTCTGAAGCATTGTCTATTTTGCCATCCTTCCTTGGTGAATTCAATTCCCAACTCCTCCATTGTTTTTGGATTAAAGAAAATAAAATCACACACAGTTAACACTCGTATGGTATATCAACAGGATGACCATTTAAATTCTCTAACTCAGGATACTTTTTAGAGTAAAAGAGGATTATTAAAAATTACCACAGGGAGTTATTGTTCACTGAGTATAAGGTTTCAATTATACTAGATGAATATGTTCTAGAGATCCGCTATATAGCATACTGCCTGTAGTTAACAGTATGGTATTGTGCACCTCAGAATTTAAGAGAGTAGATCTCATGTTAAGTGTTCTTACCACACAAAAAAATTAAATTAAATTAAAAACAAAAGAACAGAAACAAAGGGGCACAGGAAAATTGGGGAGGTCGTGGATATGTCTGTTACCTTGATTGTAGTGATGCCCTCATGGGTGTTTGCATATGTCCAAACTCATCAAACATCAAATTGTACACATTAAATATGTGCAGTTCTTTGTATATCATTTTTACCTCAATAAAGCTGTTTTAAAACAGCTTTAAAAACTACTCCAGGGCAGTAGATATAACCTGTGGCATATGGTCCCTTTCGTATTAAAGTTCTAAGCAGAAAGGAGATGACACATTGGGAATGGTTTAACTGAAATTAATTCTACAAAGGAATAAAATACAGAGATATGGGTAGTGTGAGGCATCCAATATGGATGACAAGACCCCATGGACTAGCAGCAGCAGGCTTGAGGGGCAAGAAGCAGAGCAGTGCTGGCTAGAGCCCTGTGAGAGCGGGAGCCACTGGCAGGAAAGAGGGACTGCCTTTCAGAATCGTAGACGTGAAGGAAGGCAGTCACTGCCAGGACTGGGGTGGGCAGGAATACCTACCTCAGCCTCTCTCTCTCCTCCCACACTCTAGTCTCCTACTGGTGATTCTCGTTCATCAAATCCAACCAGAATCCAGAGGGCAAGCTGGCTAATGTCCTCTTAGAGATCAGCCTCCTAGGACCTAGAACAGAGCAGAAGATGGGGAAGAATAGATTTAAGGGAAGAAGCAGAATAACCAGTATGGGTGGGCTTCTGATCATATGACCTGTTTTCAAAATAAGCAAAGCAAATTTAAACACTTGAATGCTTCTTGTCTTGTCTAATAATATGAGATTCAGCATGAAGATATTCTTCTTACTACTTGTCCTACTCTGAATTTGAGCTCCAAAACTGACAGGTGATCCTGAGATGAACGCTGTGTCGAAATTCTGATAATTATTTCCTAATTTTTCGGGGGGATTGATTTTCTTGGTAGCCTATCTAGTAACCAAGTCCTTCTAGGAGGTGACATCCTTAGTGATCAAAAAAACCCAGGAAACCTGAAGTCCTACTAACCTGGGCTTATCATTGAGTTTTCCCCTAACTATGTAACTATGAATATTGGCTTTTCGTAGTCTCAGTTTCCTTTTCCACAATCTGGGACAATAAAACTGACCTCAATAAGAGATAACCTATGAAATGCACTTATCAGGTACCTAACATATAGCCAGAGGTCAAGAAATAGTACTTATTGCTATTACAATTAATATTGTTAGTATCATTAATGGAGTATTTAGTAATTACCCTAGAGAATGGAGTATTAAATTTTTCCAGTGTCTTGTCCTTGGGCTCTCTGCCTATTTGCCTAGATGTCAACCATAATGTTACCCTCTGCTCACTTACTGGGATGTCCAATTTGACGTCTCTGCCACGCCAGGATGGCTCCGTTTATATGAGCAGCCCCTCCCTCCATCAAGAATTAGGCCATCCCTCACATGTATCTATGTATATGTGACAGCCACTAAGAAAAATCAAGAGTGAAAATGATAGTGGCAATATAATCGCATCTAACAACAAAAAAAGGTAAAATCATGGTTTCATTCAACCCAATGATTTCTTATTATACCTACAGTAATTTGTGATTAGCTTAAATTTCTCATTCAGTGCCAGGTCCTTTCATGTCCAGGGCTTAGATTTTTAATATCTATAGGGTTCATTCGATCTACTTCTTTGTTCAAACTTAGGTTCAAGGAAAGTGCCTTTTAGAAGCACACAGAGCGATCTGCTTGAACAGTTAGACCACAAACAAAGGGACTGGGTAAACACATTGGACTGTCACTCAATTATGGCTCTAATGTGAATACATATTCTTTATGTATTCATTAAGGTTCTTAGGGATAACCTAATACAAATTTTTTAAGATGTTTTCTCTTTCTCTCATATTTGAGAAAGAAAAACAGAATTCCCAAGATGTATCTTGATCTGTGAAACTCAAGATCTGTTAATTGAACAGAATCACAAAAAGAGCAAAACACATTTCCTCTTCAACTTGTAGCAACAATTACTATGTTGTATAGTATTTTATAGTATTGGCCTTTGTATTGTTTCTCCCCAAATTCCTCAGTCAATCTCACACAGCATCCAGCCCTCTGAAAGCATACCTGTTAAAAGTGGTGACAAGTAAAACGCACTAAAGCCATGGCATTAACTGGCAAGGAGATGTGTTTGTAATAATATTTAAATTGAGCATCACTTCCAAAAGCTCATGATTTCCAGTCATCCCTGACTTCTTTTAGTCTTTTTGCATATAACGAATGCATTGTCAAGTGGAGATCTGATTAATTTGATTGCTGTATATAACCTCTAGGTATGCTTTAAGAAAAAGATTCTATGGAGCCCAGGTTTTCAGGAATTAATATTCACATTGTGTGGTGAATATTCATCCGTTGTGCTTATGGCTCTAACTATTCACCTTCCCTTGTATCTTTGCCCTTTTCCATGGAACTTCACCGTTCCTTCTCACTCTAGCAGGTCATTCTGTCCCCCTCCTTGATTCTAGACTTCTTCATGTGAGTTGCTTTGGCCAATAGGATGATAGCAGACTTGACCCAAGCAGAGGCTTGACAAAGTACTTACATGTTTCCACTTCACCTCTTGCTCATCTGTCTTTACCTTGAGACCAAGGCTACTAGACATTTGTAAGAGACATATGGAAAGAGTTCAGTTATCACTCAAGAAAGAGTGATACGGACATCAGGAAAGGCCTAAGAGAGGAAGTGATATGAATATTAAGCTGTCTCTTAAAGATTAATAGGAATTGATCAGGTAGACTGTGGAGCAAAAGGATATTTTAAGTGGGAGAAATGGCATGTTAGAAAACTATGAAGCGTGAAAAAACTTGGCACATTTAAAAAACTCAGATAGTTGTATGGGAACCATCTGATCACAAAGGTCATTGTATGGCATGCTAGGAGCTTGGATTATATCTTACAATTCTGGCAATAGGGTGTTATTGAAGAGATTTTTAGTATATGTTGGTTGGTATCACTTTAAATTGAATATTTTGGCAGCAGGCTCAAAGATGGACTAGAGGTTGCAGAGGTTGAAGGAAGAGAGCCTGACTGAGAGATGATTGAAATGGTCCACGTGAAAGATGGTGGCTGCCATGTTTAAGCTGTGAAAGTGGGGGAAGTGAAGAGAGATGTGGATTCAAGAAATACTTAGGAGTAGAACTGACAGACCTGGCGAAGAATTAAATTTGGATGCAAAGTAAGAACAGATGGTTCCCAGGTTCATGGGATTTTTCATTGAGATAGACAGCATATTCAAGAGGAAGCAGGCTTTGGTTGAAGCAGGGAAGAGGAAGTGGAAGGGGTGTGCCATGAACTCAGTTTCACATTAACGGAATATGAGGCTCATCTTAGATGTCATGAAGACAGTGGTCAAAGTTGATGGAGGAGCATCAATTCCATTAAATATGAGTATTTCGTCATTGCATCTTTAAACATGTTTTATAGCTAGAAGTACAAAATGATAAGTGAAAGGGGACAAACAGGGTTATATTACTCTTTGACCAGATCTCTAATAAACAGAACCTCAGACATGGGTTAAAAGAGCTGAAAATTTCTTTGGGAAACCTAAGGCAACATGCATGAGGAAAGGCGAGTAAAGTTGTGAAACAAAGTTTGTGTTACCCTGTTGCCTACCATTTCATGGCAAGCCAAGAAGAGATACTAAAGGCTGCTCAGCAAGTGGATTCACTCAGCATCTGAGATTTCTCTGGATAGGCCATGAGGTGAAATTGTGCCTCAGAGTAGTCTCTGAGTCATTACTAATCTTGTAGTATACTGTTCCATCCAAGTATGGAAGCAGTGAGAGGAACTGGCAACTCTGGGTTTGGGGTTGGTCTACCTGGCTATGTGATAGGAACCAAGTAGGACAGTCTAGCAGAGACAAATGACTGATTGGCCTCTGTCCTATGTAGTGTGATCAAAAAGTCTGGGACACAACTGGAAGGAAGGAGGCAATGAAGGAAATGTGAGGAGGCTGGTAAGCCTTGTGTCCAACATGATCTACCAACATGGCACAATCTAAAAAAACTTAATTTTGAGTCAAAAAATAAAGCTGGAAAACTAGACACGTAATACCACGTTAAAACAACAAAGTAATGAAACATTTTAAAGTAAATGCATGCATATGATGTTAAAGTATAAAATAAATAATAGGATGATAAACAGTAATATCAGCAAAGAGATTACCTCTGGGAAGAAGAAGCGGACTATAATAAGGGAGAACTATAAAAGAACCTTGAAGTATATTTGTAACGGTTTGTTTCTGAACTTGGTTGGAGGAAGCTGGGTAGTTTTTTTTTTTTTTTGGCTGCATTGGGTCTTCATCGCTGCGTGCGGGCTTTCTCTAGTTGTGGCAAGCGGGGGCTACTCTTCATTGCAGTGCGCGGGTTTCTCATTGTGGTGGCTTCTCTTGTTGCGGAGCACGGGCTCCAGGCATGCGGGCTTCAGTAGTTGTGGCTCACGGGCTCTAGAGTGCAGGCTCAGTAGCTTTGGTGCACGGGCTTCTTTGCTCCGCAGCACGTGGGAACCTCCTGGACCAGGGCTTGAACCCGTGTCCCCTGCATCGGCAGGCGGATTCTTAACCACTGCGCCACCAGGGAAGCCCAAAGCCAGGTATTTTTAAATGATTTATTTGTATAGCATTTTTTATAGTGAAATGTTTTATTAGATAAAGTGAAATAATAATCACTAAGACTTAGGGGCATTTATGTGAAAAAGTACAAAAAAGTAAAGAAAAATAAATGGAACAAAAATAAAACTTTAACAAACCAATGAATGGCAGGAGAGAAGCTAAAGAATAAGAAATCATGTAAAGTAGGAAAAAATAGCATGGTAAAAATACATCCAAACATATCAGTGATTACTCTAAATATGTATAAGCTAATATGCCTATTTAAAAGATAGTTTTTCAGATTGGTATTTAAAACAAGCAAAACTCAGCTATGTTCTATTTACAAAGACATATTAGATAAAATGGTGGTAAAGATTGAAAATGAAGAGAAAATTGTATATTAGACATATGATAAGAAGGAAGGAAAAGCAATTGCAGCAACATAAATAGCAGACAAAACAATATTCAGGGTCAAACAAGGACAGATTGATAAAAGTTGTTAAAAATTCCATGAGTGTCTTAACATAAAGAGAAAAGAACTTTCATGATGATATCTGCATCTAACTGCACAATTGCAAATATAAAAAACAAATGTGAGAAACTCCTCCCAAATACAGAGAAAATGGACACACAAATAATGCCAGCAAGAGGTAGAGTTACAGATGGTAAGAAGAGAGAATTGCCCCCAAGAAATGGACAATTGGTGTTCCTAAAGAAAAGGTGATAGTAACCAGCAGAAGCAATGGTGAAAGGTTTAGTGGAGCAGTCTATGTGATCTCAAACAGAAAAATACACACAAAAACACCCCTAAGAGCAATAAAAATATGCAGTCTGAAAAGACATACAAATTGTGTCTGGCAAAATTATTGAAAATCTACTAAAACCAATATATATCTTTTTTTCCCTAAATTTCAAGGACGAAAAACAAAAGGTCATATAAGCATTCAGCAGAAATATTGTTATATGCAAAGAAAAACCAATGTGAATACTTTCAGTATTCTTTTCCATGATGTTAAATACTAAAACCACTAAATTTTGAGAGAAAAATATTTGTGACTCTATAATTCCTTATAAATAGGTAAGAATTCATCAGATGTTAACCTGTTAAAACAAAAAATTCACTTTTGACATATGTGGGCTCAAGCATGTATCACCAGAGCACTGTTCCTGACAAAGTACTCTAACATTGAGAATGAAGACTCAGATTCAGGAACAAAATTTTGGTTTTCAGAAAGAGTGTATTAGTCCACTTGGGCTGAAAATACCATAGATTGGGTGGCTTAAACAACAGATATTTATTCCTTCACAATTCTGTAGGTTAGAAGATCAAGATCAGGTTGCCAGCCTGGTCAGTTCTTGGTGAATCTTAGCTTGCAGATAGCTGCCTTTTTGCTGTGTCCTCACATGGCTTTTCCTTGGTGCAAGAGAGCTGAGAGAGAGAGGAAGCTCTCCAGCATCTCTTATAAGGACACTACTCCTATTGGATCTGGTCCCCACCCTTTATGACCTCATTTAACTTCAATTGCTTCCATAAAGCCCCTATCTCCAAATACAGTCATATTGGGGATTAGGGCTTTAGGAAAAGAATTTGGAGGGAGACACAAACATTCAGTCCGTAACAGACAGGAAATGAATATTAAATCATTTAAACATAAATCTGATTAGGATTGCATATATACAGTTAAAAATCAGTATCTTAAGTCTCAAAATATAAATATACCAAGTAAAATAATGTAATAAGTAGACTTAGATTCCATGCTATGTTAGCAAAAACCCAAACGTGAACTAGGTTGAAGTGTTAGGATTTTGTTATTTTTCTTAATCCATAACTACTTTTCTGACTTGATACTAGTATGTTTAGTAATTTTTACTTGAATCTTTTCATGATTTTCTATAATCTTCTAATTCTTATTATTTTATTATGCTAAAAGGTGATAATTTACTGTTTAAATGATGCAGGCACATTGTAATGCACTGTAAGCATCTGATAATTACTAACGTTTGCCTTTTTACAACTTGTCTCTTGTAACGCTAAATTCATTTACTAATACCATGAGAAATCTCTTCAATCAGCAATTTCATTGAATTGCATTAGTTAAACTCCCAAAGTATTTGTGATATCACTTTGGTTATTCAGCAGGCTTTTCGCCTGAAACTTCTTAGTACTTTTGCACACCCTAGGAAAAATGACAATTACAGTTGAATACCCAGGAGTGCTAAAATAAGAGCTTGCCATTTTTTTCCTGAATCTTCAACATAATTTGTCTCTTTTGTTGAAATTTAGTTTTGAAACAAGTTATTGAGCATAATTTATATAGGATCAATACCAAATGTTTTTAAAGCATATTAGGTTGAAAAAGCAGGCCTTTATTAGAGTTGATAAATATAAAATAGGAATCTATGTCATAAAAATGATCTATAATTTAACTTATTACTGAATCCTTTTCATTTTACTCTTTATATTGCAGCAAGATACACAAAAGTGGTACAGTTGATTACCACAAATTTTAAATCAGATTTCAAAATGTGACTGTATTATCTGTTTTTTAAGATTAATCAGTTAATCCATTTTATTTAGATCCATTTTATTTTTTCTCCAAAATTGCTGCAGAATGCAGAGGCTAAACATGATTCTATAAAATGCAATAAGGCAAATTATTTATATCTGCATTTCTGATATCAACTATTAAAAGGCAAAAATTATTCCTCACATTGATGCTTAGGAAGAAGAAAGATGGACAAAAGGCTAAGTTTACTACAAAAAGATTATATGGGTAGGATTGAACAGTTTAGATTTAAACATTCTATGTGAGAGGGTAATTAATGGAAATCATTATCTATTTCCTGAGCTATAACTTGAAACTTGTTTTAAATAGAACTTTAAGAAATTTATGCATAAATACAATATACACATATGTATATGTAAATATACATATATATACATATGTACTCTAATTATTATAGATGTAAGTATTTTATGTGATAGTAAATTAGAACCAGAAAAGTTATATGCTTGAAAATTTATTTATCCTTTCTTTAATATATTCCTCTTAAGATGTTACAACCTTGGCTCTTAAACCCAGTTCCAGCCACAATTCTCTTTAATGCCATGATTTCATGTCCCAGTCACTCTTGAGCCTTGGAAATGTCTGTTGTAGTCTTTGTATGTGGCCAGTAAATAAAGTAAGAAAGAGAGCATGGAAATTTTTGCAGAAGTCTTAAAAGCTAGTCTTAGAAGTAATGTGTATAACTTTTGTCCATATTTCATGGGCCAGAACACAACCATATGGCCCCCCATAATTGCCAAGGGGTAAAGAAATGTATGTGCCACAAAAGCAGAGAGGAAACACAGATATTGGTGAGAAACAATATTCTCTGCCACAACATTAAGTTTTCTACCACAAGGATGTATACATTATACTGAAGTCATTGACCAAATCGGAAAACTGGACTTTGTCATCTTGCTTAGGAGCACAATAAGACGAACAATGCTCAGGAACACAGTAAGATGAACAGTGGTCTTTACTTATATAACTTGAATCTTATCAAATACTGTAGCTAGGCTTTGTGCCAGTCCTTTCATATACTTAATCCTGAGTACATCTTTGTCCTAAATCTCTCCTACTGAAAATACGAAAAAAAATCCTTTACCATTGACAATCCATGGGCCTTCTTTACAATAATTTTTTCCAATGATAAACTTTCTACCGTGCAATTATAGTGCTTTTTTTTTGGAATTTTTGAATTTCATTTTATTTATTTTTTTATACAGCAGGTTCTTATTAGCCACCGATTTTATACATATTAGTGTATCCATGTCAACCCCAATCTCCCAATTCATCACACCACCACCCCTACCCCCTGCCTCTTCCCCCACTTGGTGTCCCTACATTTGTCCTCTACATCTGTGTCTCAACTTGTGCCGTGCAAACCGGTTCATCTGTACCATTTTTCTAGGTTCCACATGTATGGGTTAATATACGATATTTGTTTCTCTCTTTCTGATTTACCTCACTCTGTATGACAGTGTCTAGATCCATCCACGTCTCTACAAATGACCGAATTTCGTTCCTTTTTATGGCTGAGTAATATTCCATTGTATATATGTACCACAGCTTCTTTTTCCGTCCGTCTGTCGATGGGCATTTAGGTTACCTCCATGACCTGGCTGTTGTAAATAGTGTTGCAATGAACATTGTGGTATAAGACTCTTTTTGAATTATGGTTTTCTCCAAGTATGTGCCCAATAGTGAGATTGCTGGGTCGTATGGTAGTTCTTTTTTCAGTTTCTTAAGGAACCTACATACTGTTCTCCATAGTGGCTGTATCCATTTACATTCCCACCAACAGTGCAAGAGGGTTCCCTTTTCTCCACACCCTCTCCAGCATTTGTTGTCTGCAGATTTTCTGATGATGCCCATTCTAACTGGTGTGAGGCGATACCTCACTGTAGTTTTGATGTGCATTTCTCTAATAATTAGTGATGTTGAGCAGCTTTTCATGTGCTTTTGGCCATCTGTATGTCTTCTTTGGAGAAATGTCTGTTTAGGTGTTCTGCCCATTTTTGGATTGGGTTGTTTGTTTTTTTAATATTGAGCTGCATGAGCTGTTTATATATTTTGGAGATTAATCCTTTGTCCGTTGATTCATTAGCAAATATTTTCTCCCATTCTGAGGGTTGTCTTTTCGTCTTGTTTATGGTTTCCTTTGCTGTGCGAAAGCATTGAAGTTTCATTGGGTCCCGTTTGTTTATTTTTGTTTTTATTTCCATTACTCTAGGAGGTGGATCAAAAAAGATCTTGCTGTGATTTATGTCAAAGAGTGTTCTTCCTATGTTTTCCTCTAAGAGTTTTATAGTGTCCAACCTTACATTTAGGTCTCTAATCCATTTTGAGTTTATTTTTGTGTATGGTGTTAGGGAGGGTTCTAATTGCCTTCTTTTACATGTCGCTGTCCAGTTTTCCCAGCACCACTTATTGAAGAGAGTGTCTTTTCTCCATTGTATATCCTTGCCTCCTTTGTCATAGATTAGTTGACCATAGGTACGTGGGTTTATCTCTGGGCTTTCTGTCTTGTTCCATTGATCTATATTTCTGTTTTTGAGCCAGTATCATATTGTCTTGATTACTGTAGCTTTGTAGGCTAGTCTGAAGTCAGGGAGTCTGATTCCTCCAGCTACGTTTTTTTCCCTCAAGACTGCTTTGGCTATTCGGGGACTTTTGTGTCTCCATACAAATTTTAAAATATTTTGTTCTAGTTCTGTAAAAAATGCCATTGGTAATTTGATAGGGATTGCATTGAATCTGTAGATTGCTTTGGGTAGTAGAGTCATTTTCACAATATTGATTATTCCAATCCAAGAACATGCTATATCTCTCCATCTGTCAATATCATCTTTAATTGCTTTCATCAGTGTCTCATAGTTTTCTACATACAGGTCTTTTGCCTCCCTAGGTAGGTTCATTCCCAGGTATTTTATTCTTTTTGTGGCAATGGTAAATGGGAGTGTTCCCTTAATTTCTCTTTCACATTTTTCTTCATTGATGTATAGGAATGCAAGAGATTTCTGTGCATTAATTTTGTATCCTGCAACTTTACCAAATTCATTGATCAGCTCTAGTAGTTTTCTCGTGGCATCTTTAGGATTCTCTATGTATACTATCATGTCATCTGCAAACAGTGACAGTTTTACTTCTTCTTCTCCAATTTGTATTACATTTATTTCTTTTTCTTCTCTGATTGCCGTGTCTAGGACTTCCAAAACGATGTTGAATAATAGTGGTGAGAGTAGACATCCTTGTCTTGTTCCTGATCTTAGAGGAAATGCTTTCAGTTTTTCACCATTGAGAATGATGTTTGCTGTGGGTTTGTCGTATATGGCCTTTATTATGTTGAGGTCGGTTCCCTCTTTGCTCACTTTCTGGAGAGTTTTTATCATAAATGGGTATTGAATTTTGTCAAAAGCTTTTTCTGCATCTATTAAGATTGTCATATGGTTTTTGTTCTTCAATTTGTTAATAGGGTGTGTCACATTGATTGATTTGCGTATATGGAAGAACCCTTGCATCCCTGGGATAAATTCTGCTTGATCATGGTGTATGATCCTTTTAATGTGTTGTTGGATTCTGTTTGCTAGTATTTTGTTGAGGATTTTTTCATCTATATTCATCAGTGATATTGGTCTATAATTTTTTTTTTTGTAGTATCTCTATCTGGTTTTGGTATCAGGGTGATGGTGGCCTCGTAGAATGAGTTTGGGAGTGTTCCTTCCTCTGCAATTTTTTGGAAGAGTTTGAGAAGGATGGGTGTTAGCTCTTCTCTAAACATTTGATAGAATTCACCTGTGAAGGCATCTGGTCCTGGACTTTTGTTTGTTGGAAGATTTTTAATCACAGTTTCAACTTCATTACTTGTGATTGGTCTGTTCATATTTTCTATTTCTTCCTGGTTCAGTCTTGGAAGGTTATACCTTTCTATGAATTTGTCCATTTCTTCCAGGTTGTCCCTTTTATTGGCATAGAGTTGCTTGTAGTAGTCTCTTAGGATGCTTTGTATTTCTGTGGTGTCTGCTGTAAGTTCTGCTTTTTCATTTCTAATTTTATTGTTTGAGTCCTCTCCCTCTTTTTCTTGATGAGTCTGGCTAATGGTTTATCAATTTTGTTTATCTTCTCAAAGAACCAGTTTTTAGTTTTATTGATCTTTGCTATTGTTTTCTTTGTTTCTATTTCATTTATTTCTGCTCTGATCTTTATGAGTTCTTTCCTTCTCCTAACTTTGGGTTTTGTTTGTTCTTCTTTCTCTGGTTCCTTTAGGTGTAAGGTTAGATTGTTTATTTGAGACTTTTCTTGTTTCTTGAGGTAGGCTTGTATAGCTGTAAACTTCCCTGTCAGAATTGCTTTTGCTGCATCCCATAGGTTTTGCATCATCATGTTTTCATTGTCATTTGTCTCTAGGTATTTTTTGATTTCCTCTTTGATTTCTTCAGTGGTCTCTTGGTTATTTAGTAACGTAGTGTTTAGCCTCCATGGGTTTGTGTTTTTCACATTTTTTCCCCTGTAATTGATTTCTAATCTCATAGCGCTGTGTTCAGAAAAGATGCTTGATATGATTTCAATTTTCTTAAATTTACTGAGGCTTGATTTGTGACCCAAGATGTGATCTATCCTGGAGAATGTTCTGTGAGCACTTGAGAAGAAAGTGTAATCTGCTGTTTTGGGTTGGAATGTCCTATAAATATCAATTAAATCTATCTGGTCTATTGTGTCATTTAAAGCTTGTGTTTCCTTATTAATTTTGTGTTTGGATGGTCTGTCCATTGGAGTAATTGAGGTGTTAAACTCCCCCACTGTTACTGTGTTACTGTTGATTTCCTCTTTTATAGTTGTTAGCAGTTGCCTTATGTATTGAGGTGCTCCTATGTTGGGTGCATATAGATTTATAATTGTTATATCTTCTTCTTGGATGGATCCCTTGATCATTATGAGGTGTCCTTCCTTATCTCTTGTAACATTCTTTATTTTAAAGTCTATTTTATCTGATATGAGTATAGCCACTCCAGCTTTCTTTTGATTTCCATTTGCATGGAATATCTTTTTCCATCCCCTCACTTTCAATCTGTATGTGTCCCTAGGTCTGAAGTGGGTCTGTTGTAGACAGCATATATATGGGTCTTGTTTTTGTACCCATTCAGCAAGCCTGTGTCCTTTGGTTGGAGCATTTAATCCATTGACATTTAAGGTAATTATCAATATGTATGTTCCTATGTCCATTTTCTTAATTTTGGGGGGTTTGTTTCTGTAGGTCGTTTTCTTCTCTTGTGTTTCCCACTTAGAGAAGTTCTTTTAGCATTGGTTGTAGAGCTGGTTTGGTGGTGCTGAATTCTCTTAGCTTTTGCTTGTCTGTAAAGCTTTTGATTCCTCCATCGAATCTGAATGAGATCCTTGCTGGGTAGAGTAATCTTGGTTGTAGTTCTTCCCTTTCATCACTTTAAGTATATCATGCCACTCCCTTCTAGCTTGTAGAGTTTGTGCTGAGAAATCAGCTGTTAACCTTATGGGAGTTCCCTTGTATGTTATTTGTCATTTTTCCCTTGCCGCTTTGAATACTTTTTCTTTGTCTTTAATTTTTGCCAATTTCATTATTATGTGTCTTGGCATGTTTTTCCTTGGGCTTACCCTGTATGGGACTCTCTGCGCTTCCTGGACTTGGGTGGCTATTTCCTTTCCCACGTTATGGAAGTTTTTGACTATAATCTCTTCAAGTATTTTCTTGGGTCCTTTCTCTCTCTCTTCTCCTTCTGAGACCCCTGTAATGCAAATGTTGTTGCGTTTAATGTTGTCCCAGAGGTCTCTTAGGCTGTCTTCATTTCTTTTCATTCTTTTTTCTTTATTCTGCTCTGCAGCAGTGAATTCCACTATTCTGTCATCCAGGTCACTTATCCGTTCTTCTGCCTCAGTTATTCTGCTATTGATTCCTTCTAGTGTAGTTTTCATTTCAGTTATTGTATTGTTCATCTCTGCTCTGTTTGTTTGTTCTCTCATTCTTGTAGGTCTTTGTTAAACATTTCTTGCATCTTCTCGATCTTTGCCTCCATTCTTTTTCTGAGGTCCTGGATCATCTTCACTATCATTATTCTGAATTCTTTTTCTGGAAGATTGCCTATGTCCACCTCATTTAGTTGTTTTTCTGGGGTTTTATCTTGTTCCTTCATCTGGTACATAGCCCTCCTCCATTTCATCTTGTGTATCTTACTGTGAATATGGTGTTTGTTCCACAGGCTGCAGGATTATAGTTCTTCTTGCTTCTGCTGTCTGCCCTCTTGTGGATGAAGGTACCTAAGAGGCTTGTGCACTCCCTCCCTGATGGGAGGGAGTGGTGGTGGGTTGCCCTGGCTGTTGCTCTCGTGGACACAGCTCAGTAAAACTTTAATCCACTTGTCTGCTGATGGGTGGAACTGGGTTCCCTCCCTGTTGGTTGTTTGGCCTGAGGTGACCCAACACTGGAGGGTACCCGGGCTCTTTGTTGGGGCTAATGGCGGACTCTGGGAGGGCTCATGCCAAGGAGTACTTTCCAGAACTTCTGCTGCCAGTGTCCTTGTCCTCACGGTGAGGCAGAGCCACCCCCCACCTCTGCAGGAGACCCTCCAACACTAGCAGGTAGGTCTGGTTCAGTCTCCTATGCAGTCACTGCTCCTTCCCCTGCATCCCGATGCACACACTCCTTTGTGTGTGCCCTCCAAGAGTGGAGTCTCTGTTTCCTCCAGTCCTGTCGAAGTTCTGCAATCAAATCCTGCTAGCCTTTAAAGTCTGATTCTCTAGGAATTCCTCCTTCATTTGCCGGAACCCCAGGTTGGGAAGCCTGACATGGGTCTCAGAACCTTCACTCCAGTGGGTGGACTTCTGTGGTATAAGTGTTCTCCAGTTTGTGAGTCACCCACCCAGCAGTTATGGGATTTGATTTTATTGTGATTGCGCCCCTCCTACCTTCTCATTGTGGCTTCTCCTTTGTCTTTGGATGTGGGGTATCTTTTTTAGTGAGTTCCAGTGTCTTCCTGTTGATGACTGTTCAGCAGTTAGTTGTGATTCTGGTGTTCTCACAGGAGGGAGTGAGAACATGTCCTTCTACTCTGCCATCTTTATAGTGCTTTTGTGTGTGTGTGTGTGTTACTCGGGCCTCTCACTGCTGTGGCCTGTCCCGTTGCGCAGCACAGGCTCCGGACGCGCAGGCCCAGCGGCCGTGGCTCACGGGCCCAGCCGCTCCGTGGCATGTGGGATCCTCCCGGACCGGGGCTTGAACCCGTGTCCCATGCATCGGCAGGCGGAGTCTCAATCACTGCGCCACCAGGGAAGCCCTATAGTGCTTTTTAAAAAAAATTATTTTGGACTAATAGTTATTCATTGTGGAAATGATTAATGTTTTTGATGATTTGTTACTTGTCATCTTCTGTAGGAGCCAATACCTTGCTGTCTTGGTGATACATAGGCCTTTTGCTCAAAGGATGATGGAGTAACAGAAACTAAAGGATAAGTGGTACTTATTCTTTTGTGTAACAGAATTCATGTGAATTAAAGGGTACAGAAATAGTCAGTGATGATGTCACAACTAGTGGCTCTCAGATGTAGAATTCACACTCCTGGCTCAGGACTCAGCTTCAATGAGAAAAATACAACCATTTTACTTTTGTGTGCTTGCATTCTATGTTTAAAGTCAAGGGTCGGCACTCTGCCTTTTTCTGTAAATAAAGTGTTATTGGAACACAGTCGTGCCCATTTGTTTATGTACTGTCTATGGCTATTTCAAGTTATGATGGCAGAGCTGAGTAGTTGTGACAGAGACTGTATGTGGTCCCGAAAGCTGAAAATATTTACTATCTGGACCTTTCTATAAAACGTTTGCCCACCCATCCCTGCTTTAGACCCATGAGGAGTAAACAATAAACTTCCTTTACCATTACAAAGCGGTCATTTTTATCCCACAGAAAACAACAAAAAGCTCTTAAAATCCAACTGTAATACCTGGTTAACAATGTCAGCTCTTTAGTTTCAGAAGGGTTCAAACTGAAATTGAATTAAGGAACACTGGGAAGTCTTACTGAACGACGTTTCCCTGTAATGGTTTCTTGCCTGTGGAGGCCAGTTTTGAATGTCTCTTATAGTTGTCTTTCATTTACAAATATATGAACACAAACACAAATTGTCTATAAAATTATCACTTTTAGTCTCAGATATTTTATATTGCAGTGATATAAGTTTTAATATTTGTAAAAAGTTAGAAAAATAGGTATAAAGGGGCTGTAAAATGTGGCAAAAATCTCACAACTACCTGGGGCATGTTTTAAATAGTAGGCCTGTAAGGAGTTGCTAAAATAAGGCTTTGCATCCTCAAACCTATTTGTGCAATAAATAATGCATCACGCATTCCAATCTAAATGGAGCATATAAGATGCCTAATTTCCATTTTAATCATAAGTATTAAAATTGCATATAAGATTTTATTATTTAAAAAATATCTAAAACAAGATATAATGGTATAAGCTATTCTTATAAAATGACTATATAAAGAAACAGATTAGCCCCATTAAGGGCAAATGTGCTCTAGTTGCTGGGACCATTAAGAAATAGGAAATTATATTTCATTATTTAAGGTCTTCCCATCTAGCTTAAAAATTAAAATAAAAAATCACAAATGATGATTGCTGATTTCCGGTTCAAAATTACAGTGGATTGTTTTTGTTTCACTCAGAGACACATGTATTTCATAATGTACCACTCATCTACACCGGGTTTGTGATTTTTTTTTCCCATTTAGGTTGGGGCTATTCCATGATATGTTGCAGTGATGCAGTGATGAAAACAGTAAACCCAATATCTCTAGTGTCTTAGAGCTATAACAACCAAGGATTAAAAACAGATACCAGGGCCTCCCTGGTGGCGCAGTGGTTGAGAGTCCGCCTGCCGATGCAGGGGATACGGGTTCGTGCCCTGGTCTGGGAGGATCCCATATGCCGCGGAGCGGCTGGGCCCGTGAGCCATGGCCGCTGAGCCTGCGCGTCCGGAGCCTGTGCTCCGCAGCGGGAGAGGCCACAACAGTGAGAGGCCCGCGTACAGCAAAAAAAAAAAAAAAAAAAAAAAAAAAACAGATACCAAACTGGTCTTCATAAAGAAGAGTTTTGAAGAAGAATTGAATGCTACAGAGGAGGTGCCAAATCTAGGTTTATAAAATATACTTTGCCTACTGTCACGTGGAAGCCACGTGAAGACTTTTATAGGAGCTTCTCTGACCCTTTAGAGTGGCAATAATGATTAAAATGAATGAAGATACAAAGAAAAATTTAAATATGGGTGCAAAAATTTAAATGAAAGCATATTTTTTTCAGACTGAATTGTTAATAGGTTATAGTTTGTAGTGATTTCTTTTTTTTAACTTTTATACGTGTTCTTACAGAGTTCAGACACCCTGAGGGATGGTCACACAATGTAAAAAGGACACCATCAGAGGTCAGTCGTGGTAAAAGCTACAAAATAGATGATTTGCTCTCAAAGATCCTGCTGCCTATCTCATAATCACTTAACTATTTGAATTTTCTCCCAGCTTTTTATTAACTGTGTGCAGCGGCCCTGATTTCCTAGGCAGCATTCTAAAAATAATTTGCCAGACCAACCACAATAAACTCAATAGGGATGCTTGTTACAATATACAGATTCCTCGGCCAAGTTTCAGTCTTACTACATGAGATTCTGAGGGTGGTAAGCCTGGGAATCAGTCTAAAGCTAATCATAGAAAGTAGGCTAATGGTACACATCGTAATGTGTTATCCCTCTGAATTAGATATTGCCATTCTAAGAGAGTTCTTTATAAGAAAATTACTTAAACTGGAGGAGAACGTTAAGTTGGAAGGATTTCCAGTGAATTGGGAAGGTTATATAGGTAGGTGGGCGCTTGTTTTTTTATACTTCTCTACTTACGGTGCAAGGTGGGAATCTGGAGGCTCCATGCTTGCTCCAGCTATACATGTGATTTTGACTTTTTTAGCTTAGATTGCATTACTGGGTTGCCTAATAGAGACTACTCCTAGGAAGTTTTCTAACATGGTAGGTAATGGCATATTTCCCTACAAATACATGCAGTAATTTGAAGATTTTACACATTTTTCCATTTTTAGTAACACCATGAATGTTAGGTAAGTAACATTTCTTACTAAGTCAGACTAGATACCTGAATGACTGGATTAAATATTTTATGTATTTGGAAACATGGGTCCTGTGATTTGGATATGGTTAATTCCTTATGTAATTCTTAGTTTTAACAAATATATAGTATCTCTTAAAGCAAAATCTTCAACTGCTTTTTTTAGTATTTAAACCATCTAGAAATATAAGAAGTGATTACCTATTGTTGCTAAGAGTAAAGTCATTTTTATTTGAAATAGTGTTTTAAGAAAGCCACTTACAAGCTGGAGAGTACCTATTAAATCTGAAATCAAGACCAATGTATTTTATGAGGATTCAGAAACAAAACAAAAGGGGAGCTTTATCATTTTACTTACAAGAATAAGAAGAGGAAAAGCCTACAGTAAATGAGAAAAGGGGACTTAGAACTGTAATGTTCCTTAGGCAAGCTGGAAAAAAACTGAATGGAACAACTGTACACCAACAAACTAGACAACCTAGAAGAAATGAAAAAATCCTTAGAAACATATAACCTACCAAGACTGAATTAGTTAGAAATAGATAATCTGAACGGACCAAATACTAGTAAGGAGATTGAATCAGTAATCAAAAATCTCGCGGCAAGGAAAAGTGCAGAACTGTATGGCTTCACTGGTGAATGTTACCAAACATTTAAAGATGAATTAATGCCAATCCTTCTCAAGCTCTTCCACAAAATAAAAGAGGATGTAACACTCCCAAATTCATTTTACACTGCCAACATTGCTTTGACACTAAAGCCAGGAAAGGGCACTACAAGAAAAGAAAACGACAGACCAGTATCCTTGATGAATATATATGCAGAATTTCTCAATAAAATGCTAGCAAACCAAATTCATTAACATGTAAAAAGGATCATTCATCATCAAGTGGGATTTATCCCTGGGATGCAAGGATGGTTCAACATACACAGATCAATAAATGTAATACATCACATTAATAGAATGAAAAAAATCATATGAGCATCGCATTTGACTCATAAAGAGCATTTGACAAAATTCAACATCCATTCCTGATAAAAATCCCTAACAAACTAGGTAAAGAAGGAACATACCTGAACATGATAAAGGCCATATATAACAAGCCTGCAGCTAACATCATACTCCATGGTGAAAGGTTGAAAGATTTTCCTCTAAGATCAGGAACAAGACAAGGGTACCCACTCTTACTGCTCCTATTCAACATAGTAATGGAAATTCTAGCCAGAGCAATCAGTCAAGAAAAAGAAATAAAAGGCATCAGAATTGGAAAGGAAGAAGTAGAAAGAAAACATTTACAAAGAGAATTAGTGAACTGGAAGATAGGTCAGAGTAATTCTCATAATAAAGCACAGTGAAACAAAAATCCAAAAAAATAAAACAGAGGATAAAAGTCATAGAGTATACAGTAAGAAGCTATAATATACAGATAACATCAGTTAGAAGGAGAGGAGAAAAATAGAGGTGAAGAGGCAATATTTTAAGAGATAATAGTTGAAAAAATTACCAAAACTGATGACAGGTATCATGCCACAGATTCAAGTAACCCCAAAAAATCTCCATCAAGATGAAACATACACACATACAAGCATACAAATATACACACACACACACTCACTAGACACATGATAGTGAAGCAAAAAAAAAAGAAAAATTATAAATCATCTAATGAAAATAATATAGATAATCCTCAAAAGGGAGACAGACTGTAAGTCACAGTGGAAACCAGAAGATAGTAGAATGATTTGTTCAATTTACTTTTTAAAAAGTTAAATTAGGGACTTCCCTGGTGGCACAGTGGTTGGGAATCCACATGCCAACGCAGGGGACAGAGGTTCGATCCCTGGTCTGGGAAGATCGTGCCGCTCTGAGATAGATGATGATCTAACAGAGGGAAGACTTAGAGTCTTTAAAATGCAGCATCCACTTTGAACCAATGAATATTTCATATTTCACAAAGACCAGAAAGGGAATTGAGCAAAACCTAAAACTGAAAGCATAGGTAAGTGAACCTAGCTCTATATCAGACTGATTATATAATCACATAGAAAAACTAATAAATTTATTTTTTCCCAGGACTGTGACTAAATACTTAGTGGATATTTTTAAGGACAAAAATCTACAAAGAAATATTTAATCTTACATAGTAAGGTTGTTGGTAGTGTTATTAGCATAGTGATTCTAAACTATATTGTGTACATCACAGGATGGTGCAAATGATTAATATATTGATGTGATTATAAATGAAGTTTCTCTCTGTGGGAAAAGGGAGACACAGCTATGAGGTGGGGAAAAGTCAGAAACAGCCTGTAGGATTGCTTTTGGTTTTTTTGTTTGTTTGTTTTTCATTATTTTTTTATTGGAGTATGGTTGATTTACAATGTGTTAATTTCTGCTGTACAGCAAAGTGATTCAGTTATACATATATATATATATATATATATATATATATATATATATATACATCTACATTCTTTTTTTAAAATATTCTTTTCCATTATGGTTTATCATAGGGTACTGAATATAGTTCTCTGTGTTATACAGTAGGACCTTGTTGTTTATCCATTCCATATATAAAAGCTTACATCTGCTAACCCCAACCTCCTACTCCATCCCTCCCCAAGCCCCCTCCCCCTTGGCAACCAACCAGTCTGTTCTCTATATCCGTGAATCTGTTTCTATTTCATAGATAGGTTCATTTCTCATATTTTAGATTCCACATATACGTGATATCATATGGTATTTGTCTTGCTGACTTACTTCACTCAGTATGATAATCTCTGGGTCCATCCATGTTGTCGCAAATGGCATTACTTCATTCTTTTTTATGGCTGAGTAGTATTCCATTGTATATATGTACCACATCTTCTTCATCCATTCATCTGTCAATGGACTTTTAGGTTATTTTCATGTCTTGTCTATTGTGAATAGTGCTGCTATGAACACAGGGGTGCATGTATCTTTTTGAATTATAGTTTTGTCTGGGTATATGCCCAGCAGTGGGATTGCTGGATCATATGGTAATTCTATTTTTAGTTTTCTGAGGAACCTCCATACTGTTTTCCACAGTGGCTGCACCAACTTACATTCCCACAGTGTAGAAGGGTTCCCTTTTCCCCAGGATTGCTTTTGAATGAGAGATATCAGTGTGAGTTCCTTATGTACATATTCTACTGATATCTCTGTCCACTGAAAGAGCCTAGAAACATTGGCATTCATTGCAGTGATTGCCCCTGTGTCAGTCTGGGCCCAATCAGGAGATAGAAATCACAGTGTGGATTAAAGAGGGGGAAGTCTAATAAAAATAATTATTAAACTGGCATATAGGATTGACTATAAGATATATGAAAACTCGGGCGATTGGGATTGACATGTATACACTGATGTGTATAAAATTGATGACTAATAAGAACGTGCTGTATAAAAAAATAAATAAAATTTGAAAAAAAAACCCACAAAAAACTCTATATGGGATTTTTTGGCTGAAGGAGGGTACCAAAGAAGGACGAACTCAGTAGGGAGTCCCTCCCCAGATCTGGGTTTGAGACCTCATTGGTGAAGGTGTAATTCAGTCCACCAGGTAGCAGAAAATGTTGTTGATTTTCCAAAGCCAGACCTGATCTACAGTTACTGGACAGGTGGGAAGCAATCCTTCAGAGTGCAGGCAAAGAGCAGCACAGTAAGCAGCCTCTGTGTGTGTGTGTGTGTGTGTGTGTGTGTGTGTGTGTGTTTTCACAAAGGAGGTAAAAACCCTCTGGGCCACAGGTGAGCAGCATGGGACCATGCAGAGGGAATTGACAGCTATAAGGAGGAAGCCTTGGAGGTACTGGTTTTGTCAGGCCAAGGATGCAAGGTTGCCAGGGACCATGCAGTCTAGGTATGTTGATGGGGCACAGGTCTGCCGTATATCCTCCCACCTACACTGCTGTTTCACCATACTACAGAAGGGCCCTTACCTCCTGCAGTGTCCCCCCAGTGCCCTCTTCTGAGAAAGGTTAACATCATAGGAAATATAGAAATATGCTTAAGGGAATTTTGTGTGTTACAGAGTATATGTTGATGTGTACAACTGGAGCCGAGAGGCAGTAAGTTTATTACTATCAAAACATTTAATATCCAAATATTTGTTTCAAGATATCATTACTCTTTAAAAAGACCAGGGCTCCTTGAATAAAAGACTGATTCTAGGGCTTCCCTGGTGGCGCAGTGGTTGAGAGTCCGCCTGCCGATGCAGGGGACGCGGGTTCATGCCCCGGTCCGGGAGGATCCCACGTGCCGTGGAGCGGCTGGGCCCGTGGGCCATGGCCACTGAGCCTGCGCGTCCGGAGCCTTTGCTCCGCAGCGGGAGAGGCCACAACAGTGAGAGGCCCGCGTACCGCAGAAAAAAAAGACTGATTCTAGGTGTGGATATGGAAAGAACAGAGAGCTTGAAACTTCTTGCCAAAGACTTGCTCAAATATTAATAGGAATATGTCACCATGAATGGGCTCCCACTGACCAAATTTGGTTTAATTGAGCATCAAAAAGGATAGTGACAGTAAAGGCAGACAACTGGGGAAAGAATCCATTGAGTCCATAGAAGTACTCAAAAAGGAGGGAATGGTGAAGGAAGGGCAAGTTCTTTATAGAAGAATGACAGCTAAAAATAGATAGAATAAAACAGAAAGTCACAATTAGCAATACAAAAACTGATAATTGGTTTAGGCAGAGATCACCCATGTATGGTAAAATCATTGGGTGAAATTTCTTGGGGACTTGAATATTCACTGTATTGAAAAGTATCACCCACTGATTATGTATACCTGGAAAAGAAAAGGGTACCTTTACAAAAGAGAAATGCGGAGAGCTCTACCTAAGCTAAGGTATCAACATAACATCCCCAATAATGGGGCAGACTGACATTATGTGTCTCCCTGATGTGAAGCAAAAGAAAACACACATTTTCATTGTAGAAATCTTACCAAAAATATTTAATCTGAATCTAATCGCATGGAAACAATTAGAGAAATTCAGACTGTAGAACATTCTACAAAACCTGATGCTGCCAAAATGTCAATGTAATGAAACACAAATGAGGTGGTAATCTTCTGGATTAAATGACACCTTAGAAACATGACAACTAAATGCAGTACAGAATCCTGCAGTTTTTTAAAAACACAAAAACATCATTTGTAATATTGGGGTAATAGAATATAATAATATTGTTAAATTAATAACTTGTGCTTGCAATAAGGATGGTTTGGTTATAAACTTTGTTCTTAGGACGTCTGTAAGGAGATATGCGACATCACAATTCACTTCCAAGTGATTCAACAAAAAAAATCTTTATACACGAATGTACATGAATACAGAGACAGAGCCACTATGCACAAATATGGCAATTAGTGGCACAGATGTTAACTAGTGACTCTAGATGAGGAGAATACTATGCTCGCTTCCGCAGCACATATACTAGATGAGGAGAATACTAGTGTTTTTCTTTTTCAAACCATGTAAAAGTCCCACCCTCACCATTCCTCTCCCAACCCCACACACGTGACACATAGACCAAAATATAAAATATAAAAATAAAAGTAGTAGGGCTTCCCTGGTGGTGCAGTGGTTAAGAATCCGCCTGCCAGTGCAGGGGACACGGATTCAAGCTCTGGTCCAGGAAGGTCCCACCTGCCACGGAGCAACTAAGCCCGTGCGCCACAACTACTGAGCCTGCGCTCTAGAGCCCGCGAGTCACAACTACTGAAGCCCACACACCACAACTACTGAAGCCCATGCGCCTAGAGCCCGTGCTCCACAACAAGAGAGGCCACCGTAATAAGCCCGTGCACCGCAACGAAGACCCAGTGCAGCCAAATAAATAAATAAATAAATAAAAGTTTAAAAATTAAAAAAAAATAAAAGTAGTAGATTGAGTCCATCTAAATTGAGTATAAGTAATCCCATGACTTCTGTTTCTTATGAGGGTGTCAGAACTTAAAGCACAGTGTAATCATTGATTTACTTAATAATGTACTTGCTTCCCAAGTTTAAATTATGTCGTGTGTTAATTTAAAGATAATACAGGCCATCTAATATTATTTAGAAAAATTCTTAACCAAAATGGCTGCTAAAAGGGGGAAGTTTCCATTACCTGGAAAATTCAGTTATTTGATATCCGCTTATTATCGTAAGACATCAGAAAAATGAATCTATACAGTAATTATTTGGTTATTTTTTATCTACAATTGTACAAATTTAAGAAGCTTTAGTACTTTGAAGAGAACCTCCCCAATGCAAATGTCATCATCTCCAATGAAAACTTGGCTATCTCACTTCATTGTTGCTTATAGTTTTTTAGGTATTCCATCTCTCCCCTCATAAACAATGGGGCTTTTGTGGGCACATACCATCCATTACACATTTTTGTATAACTCATAAGACATAGTGTATTTCCTGGCACTCTAAGAGCTCCAAAATCAAGGCTAAATAAAACAAAAACAAACACTCTAGAACTGGGAAATTTACACTTGGAGACATTTGGTAATTTCTATAGCTCTTTATAACTGCCAATATAAAATATTATCACCTTAAAGAAATTTTCAATTCAGAAGATTTTAATCTTTCCCAAACTTTACATATTAAAATGTCACAATGGTTATGTTAGATATTCCAGTGACAGCTCCCCCACTCTCACTGGGACTGACAGTGGGAGGAAACATGGTTTCAGAGCATTACATATCTTTCTCAGTAGGAATTTGGATTGCTTGATGTAATATGTGCAAAAATGATTTCACAGTAGTTGTATTAAGACAGCTGTACTTTAGCATATGCCTTTACGTGTAATTCCCTTGTTACAAAATTTGACTTTCTCGGAGGGTAGCTTTCTATTTCGATTATTTTTCTTACTGAAATGAGAAGCTTCCCTAATTTGTCTTTTGTAGATGTAGCAATTTCATAAGATGTTCTCAAATTCATTGACACATCTACCACCAAGAGGTAAGTCCTGTTCCCTTGAACCTAGGCTGACCTTAGTGATTCTCTCATAAACAATAGATTGCGGTGGATATGATAACTCATGACACAGGTAATTAAAGACAGGGCTGCTGCTGCTGCCATGCTCAGTGGGATATTTACTTTCGAAGCCTTGAATTGTTGTGTAAGAAATCTGACTACCCTGAGGTCAGCATGCTCTGAGGAAGCCCATGACACATAGAAGGGCCCTGTTTAGGTATTTTGGTCAGCAGACACAGCTGAGGTCCAGGCTGACAGCCAGCATCAAGCGCCAGAAATTGGAGTGAAGGCACCTTCAGATAATTTCATTCCCCAGCCATTGACTCATCTCCACTGCGGAGTCACCCTTACTGAGGCCCTAGGCATTTTGAAATACAGGCAAGACATTCTCACTGTACCCCGTCTGAATTCCAGACCACAGGATCTATAAACATTTTAATATGTTTAAGACTTTTTTTTTTTTTTTTTTTTGCTAATTTGTCCCATAGTAACAGTACATAGACAAGAGGATCAATTTAACACTTTATCTTGCTGGAGGAATTAGTGACGAGGCTCTTATTTTGTGCAGTGTTTTTTTGTATAACCTAAGCAAGCTATAAAACTACACAAAAACAAACTGGATATTTAAGGACAGACCATATGAATCACAGGGATTCCTAGAAATTTCTATGAGTAACTACTGATTTTCCAATGAAGTTTATATGGGCATATAAGCAGCTTCATGGTAACCAGCTGACAGGTGCTCGACCACTCATGCATATGCCCATGCTTGAACGATCAGCACTGCTGACTGGACTTCATCAATCTCCGAAGTACAATGCAGAAGCTTTGTTATTAGGTATCAGCAATGTGTAATTGCAAAGGCAACCATAACTTTTAAAATCTTCCAATGCTTACTATACATTGGCTGGAATATCCAGCATGATAAATGGTTACTCCTCCTGTCTGGCATTTGGTTTATTTCACCGTATCAAAGTCATTTCTTACTTGTCTTGCCCTCATTAGTTCGATTGCATGTTCCTTGGAAGCAGAGACTCCGTCTTTTTCCGTTATAAATCTACACTAGCTTAGCTCAGCATTTCCCTTTAGGTGATCAAGGCATAACTGTGAAACTAAGAAAATTCTAAACAATGATAGCCTATGTCATTGTTGTTGTTCTTGTATGTCTGTATGTCTTGAAGGGTAAGAAATGACCTAAATCTAAAAATTTGGGATACCATTTTCTGTTTTCCTGCAAGAGAATCCTGTAAGTTTGTGCTCGTAAACAAAGCCTGAAAGAATACATCCAGAATTTTAAAGGCTTTTTAAAGACTCTTCAGACTCTTGGGAACTGAAATTTTGGAGAGTATCACTGAGAAAGGGAGAGATTCATTTTGTAATTTATAGATTTTGGTATACTTTAATATTTTTTAAATTTGAGCACATACATGTTCCTATATAAATTTAAAACAAAAATTCATACTCTGTATAGGTCACAATTAAAGTTGTCTCTAGATTTCACCTGTGGAATGCCAACAATAGTATTTGTCCCAGAGACAAATGCAGTATAAAGGGTTTTGTGATTGCTTCTGGCTCATAATTTTTTTCTTGATTTGAAATTATACTTAAGTGTTTTAATCACACACAAAATAATAATAAATGAAGAGGGCAGGAAGAAACTTGTGGTGATGGATATATTAATAGCATAGATTGTGGTGATGGTTTCACACATTTATACTTATCTTCAAATTTATTAAGTTGTATACATTAAATATGCATAGCTTTCTGTATGTCAATCATACCTCAATAAAGTGAGTTAAAAAAAGAAATCTAGGGGGCTTCCCTGGTGCCGCAGTGGTTGAGAGTCCGCCTGCCGATGCAGGGGACACGGGTTTGTGCCCCGGTCCGGGAGGATCCCACATGCCGCGGAGCGGCTGGGCCCGTGAGCCATGGCTGCTGAGCCTGCACGTCCGGAGCCTGTGCTCCGCAACGGGAGAGGCCACAACAGTGAGAGGCCCACGTACCGAAAAAAAAAAAAGAAATCTAGGAAAGTTATCCATTTAAACTTGGGACTTATACACTTATACACATTCTTTATTCAGTCATTGATAAATTCTAATACAGTTATTAAACACCAATGGAGGTTTGCCGAAAAGAATTAATTTTATTTTCTGCCCTTCTGCTCAGTTTCAAGGACCCCATAGTTCAGCTTTATATCAGCCCAGGAGTCCTGCTGCTTCTGTTTATTTGTTGCAAGGCTTTTTTCAAATTGAGATAAAATTGATATACAATAAATATGCACAGATTTTGCCTGTGCCGTTTGATAAGTTTAGAAATTTTATACACCCACCCAAAAAAATGAAACATTTCAATTAGTACATAAAGTGTCTTCACATCCTTTCCAGGAAGACCCTGCATTCATTGCTCCCCACTCCTGGTATCAAAAAATTTGATTTGTATCACCACAGATTAGTTCTGCATGTACTAGAACTTCATATAGTAAAATAATAGGGTATGCCCTTTTTTAAATGCGTGGCTGCTTTTGCTTAACATGATGTCTAATAATCAGCCATGTTATTGTTTGAATGAGTACTTCATTCCTTTTAGTTGCTGAGTAGTAGTCTATGAATGAATTTATCACATTTTTTTCATACATTCACCCTCTGATGGACAGTTGGGTTATTTTTTGTTTATTATGAATAGAGCTCCTAGGAACATTCTTGTATGAGTCTTTTTGTGGACATATGTTTTAGTTTCTCTTGGATAAATACTATTCCAGGTGTAGAAAAGTCAGGGTTTTTTTAAATAAATTCATTTATTTATTATATTTATTTTTGGCTGCGTTGGGTCTTTGTTGCTGCGCCCAGGCTTTCTCTAGTTGCGGCGAGTGGGAGCTACTCTTTGTTGCAGTGTGTGGGCTTCTCGTTGTGGAGCACGGGCTCTAGGCATGCAGGCTTCAGTAGTTGTGGCACACGGGCTCAGTAGTTGTGGCTCATGGGCTCTAGAGCGCAGGCTCAGTAGTTGTGACGCACAGGCTTCATTGCTCTATGGCGTGTGGGATCTTCCCGGATCAGGGATCGAACCCGTGTCCCCTGCATTGGCAGGCGGATTCTTAACCACTGTGCCACCAGGGAAGTGCCGAAGAGTCAGGGTTTTGTTTGTTTGTTTGTTTGTTTGTTTTTGTTTTTGTTGTTGTTTTTGCGGTACACGGGCCTCTCACTGCTGTGGCCTCTCCCGTTGCGGAGCACAGGCTCCGGATGCACAGGCTCAGCGGCCATGGCTCACAGGCCCAGCCGCTCCGTGGCACGTGGGATCCTCCCGGACCGAGGCACAAACCCGCGTCCCCTGCATCGGCAGGCGGACTCCCAACCACCCGCCACCAGGGAAGCCCAGAGTCAGGTTTTGATGTCAAGATCATGCAGGCCTTCTAGAATGAGTTGGGAAGTGTTCACTACTCCTGTACTTTCTGACCATTTGTACAAGATTTCTTTACTGTTAGGATTCGCTGGTAAAGCTTTCTGGGCATCAACTTTTCTTTATATAAAGGATTTTAGTTATGAATTCAGTTTTTATAACATATATAGATACTCAGATTTTTATTCCATCTCATATCAGTTTTGGGAAGTTATAGTCTAAGGAATTTGTTCATTTTATCTAAGTTGTTGAATTTATTGACATACTATCATAATATCCCCCGTTATCTTTTTAGTATCTTCAGGATCTGTAGTGATTTCTTTTCTTCTATATCTGCTATTGATAGTTTTTGTTGCCTCTCTTATCTTGTAAATCATTTTTGTTAGGGGGTTATCAGTTATTTTGATCTTTTCAGAGAACTAACTTTTGGCTTTATTGATGTTCTCTATTGTTTGTCCATTTCTATCTGATTGATTTTTTTTGCTCTAACCTGCATTATTTCATTCTTCTTATTATAAGTAAAATAAAGATAATTAAAATTTTTGAAATGTGTCCCTATGTTTACCCTTTCTTAATGTTCTTCATTCCTTCTCCAAATCTGGACTTCCATCAAGTACATTTCCTTTCAGACTAAAGAATTTATTTTAGCATTTTCTATGCTGCAAGTTTGCCAGAGAGGAATCCCTTATTTTTCTTCTCTGAATATTATCCTTA